>NW_019417802.1:0-35509 GCF_000390285.2 Anoplophora glabripennis
GCGTCTGCCGGGACAGTCATTTCCTACCCAAAATTATGCAAATTGAGCCAGAATGAACTGTGGGCTATTGATAGCCTTATTTTCGACTATTTTAAACCACGAATATCTTTTTGGACATCAACTTCAAAATCAAGAAGACCCCTCCAGAGCCCGTCTACCGGGACATCCATTTTCAACCCAAAATTATGCAAATTGAGTTTCAATCGGCATAGTTTATCTACTTTGACATCCACTTATAAGTTTAATAATAATTAAAGATAGAAAGAAACTATAAATACAAATGTACGACTTTTCCTTTATTTCATTTGATATCAAAATTTGCTGGCATAAAATATATATGTTTAAAATAAAAAAAATCATTACAAAAATTAAAATTCATGCTTATGAAAATAACAAACAACGATTTTTATAACTAACCTTTACAACAACATAAGGAGAATACCTAAAAACGAAATAACATTCGTTTTTCTCTGATTGTGTGCGAGAGAGATAGAGTTATAGTGTGCGATAGAGATAGAGTGACTCTGTCCTCATAGAGAGCTTCTCTCTTTATCTTTCTCTGCTGCCTTCAGGAGTATCCCCAGCAATTTCAGGACACCTAGGGAGGGAGCGTGGGGTAGAGCGCGTGGCCTTTTTAGCCTTCATTATCGATCTATGATGTCACACAGTATAAGAAAAAAAACGGTTTTTGCTCGTAACTCGAAAATGGCTAGAAATATAAACAAATTTCCCCTTGGTTCTAGTAGAGCACTCGGTGGGTGACGCAGAGCGGGGTGTCACAATATATGAAAGAAAAAAAAAACAGTATTTGCTTAGACTCTTAAGTATCAAAAAATCTCCCATGGTGAACGAGTGAAAAACGTCAAAACCCGCATGTAAAAAAAATCGGGACCAACGGTATGTCACATCATAGGATAAAAAAGTGTTTATAACTCGGAAACGGTGTGTTGAATCGAAAAAATGATTGAAAAATCTCAACCCCCCGGTTCTGTGTGTTCCTTCTGCGTTCAATGCAAAAGGTCCGAAGTCCGTATGTCGAAAATAAATTCTGGAAACAAGAGGTGTGTGACGTGTTATAGTAAAAAGGCCGTATAACTCGGAAACGGTGCGTTAAATCGAAAAAATCTCCCGACACCCCTGGTTCTGTATGTCAGTTCTGCGTTGAATGGAAAAAGTCCGTATGTGGAAAATAAATTTCGGAAAGAAGAGGTGTGTGAGGTGATACAGTAAAAAAGGTCTTATAATTCTGAAACGGTGCGTTGAATTGAAAAAATAATTTAAAAATCTCCCCACTCCTCTGGTTCTGATTGTCCGTTCTGCGTTGAATGGAAAAGGTCCGAAGTCAGTATGTCGAAAAACAAAAAAGTTAGTCAAAAATCGCAACAGCAGTAGCGAACGCATTATCTTATCTCTGTATTGATTGGTGATTTGTTGTTTTTTTTTTTAATAAATTTCGTATTCAACTATTCCTTGAGGTTCCAGCAATTTTACATTGTGTTAATTTTTTTGTGTCACTACCAATGGCATCCATGATATGCAACACTTGTGTCAATAATTATTTTACCTATCTAAAGAAATCAACAATAAGAGAGCAGTACCCATCTAAGGATACACAACCTGTATAATGCAATTTTTTAAAACATAGGTGTTAATATCGTACCATATTGGAAGTCGACGCACAAATCTAAAAACATTAATTTCGAGTTTTTGAATTTTCCCATTCCAAAGTGATGTAAAATAAATAATTAATTAGGTAAATTCATAGTTTTAATTCTAACTTGATTTATTTTATTTAACATTTAAGGCAAATGTGATTTCCAAACAGAAGATAAGTTCCATATCTCTTTAATTACATAATTGAAAGCATTAAATTTATTTAGCAGTTATTATTTGGCAACAAAACCACCGCTGGAACTGCCGCCTATTACCAAGTAGAAGAGTTACAACGCTAAATTTCATTGATGGAGGCCGGCTAACAAAAGCCTGCTTCCATTTCGGGTTGACAATTTCCAGCATTAAAGAAGCAGTCTGTGGCGATACGCTATATTGTCTGTGATAAAACTATGGGCCTACATCTTCTGTTTCTCCTCCAGCTAGATAGGCCCATTTATTAAGGGTCCCGTTGATACTACCTCATGTGATTCCGAGGATTGGTTCAGGTCCCCTAGATCCAAGACAAGCCAGTTGATCAGCCCCTTCGTTCCCAGGAATACCCATATGACCTTGAACCTAAACTAACTCTACCTCTCTTCGTCTGGCCAATGACTCCAGAGCGTCTCCGCATTCCTGAACAAGGGCAGACCTTGTTCTCGAGGAGCTAACCGCTCTGAACGTGGACTAACTATCAGAGCAGATAAAAATCTCCTCTACACAGTTCCTTACCTCCTCCTTGCTTGCCACCATCAAGATAGCGAAAACCTCAGCCTGAAAAACTATGGCATACATACCCAGTGAAAAACTTTCCTGGATACCACTGCCTTCCAAATTCCTGCTCCTGAAAACTCGTCTCCTACCCGAGATCCATCAGTATAGCATACTAGGGATCCTGGGGGGGAACATATCACCTTCCTGCTTCCACTGCTCTCTCGAGGGGAAGGAGGTGACATACTTGGCCACGGAAGTGTGACCCTCAGTGCGTCCTTTCGCTCTCCAACCGCCTGAGTCCCTTATCCTTAGGTATGTCGCCATCGCCTCCCTTATAATCCATGTAGGCCCCATACTGCAGCCTTGGTCTGACCACCGCCGCCGCCGTGTAGACCCAGTGAAGCACCCTTGGATTGAGTCTCCATTTTTTGCCAGCTACCTTCCTTAACTGCCAGAGGGTTTCCACTGATTTCCGGGGGAAGAGGAAACAGTTCGGAAAGTAATTCAGTATCGTTTTAAAATTCGTAAATTATCCAATTTTTTCAGGTTAGGAAATTCTTTTGATTTGCTGAAGCAATTGTGAATTTGGATTCAGCGGTTCAAAATACATGGGAATACGTAGATCAGATCACGGTTTTCAGTCATTATTAAATGATACCTGAATCATAGAAGCTAATTTATTAATTTTGTGGATTTTAAAGCTTTTTTAAGGATAGGAAGGATTTGTGACTTTATGGGTCAAATCTGATTTCAGATTCGGGTAAAGATAAATGGGAATATAAAGATCTGACCACTAGTTTCAACCGCTGATAAACCATACCTGAACTTGAAATTCTTATTTTTCGGTTTTTAAGGGTTTTTAAAGCATTATTTTATGTTAGAAAATTCTGGTGATTTGCTGGGGCAATTTTGATATCGAAATGGAATTCAACGACTCAAAATACATGGGAGTAATGTATTCGAATAATTTGCACAACGTTTTTTCTGGAGTTGTGTAAATATTATCAATTAAAATATAATACAACTGTTTCCACTGTATGGCGGATATCACCAATCAATAGTGACGATGAAGAGGAAAGACATCAACACTCAATCAAGAGATTAACAGTTTCTAATAATGAAGGAGTTATAACCAAGAAATGTAACATAAAATTAATGTTCGATCTGTATTTTAATATAAAGTGTTCATTTGTTTTTAGCAAATATAGGTTTTAAAAATTAAACGAATATAAAATGTCTTCACTTGTCAGGTCATGATTTTCTATAATCTAAAAAAATTGCCTAAAGTCGCTGAACTTACACATTTTAAAATTTGAAACAAGACACTTTCATTTAACTGAAGTGCTATGCCTACCACCAATAGGCATGCATATGAGGTCAGTTTTCACAATGAAGTCATGATTCATTCCCGACGTCCAAAATGACCTGTAAATCTCTGAAATTGAAACATATAATGTGGTCGCTTTTGTTTGTCTGGAATCTGAACCTTCTTTTGGTCAAAATAGCTATAAAAATCTTAGCAATGCCGTTCTTTACGCCTCGATTACGCAAAATCGGTTGTTTTCCTGTAATGAATAAAATGGTGGTACTTTTGAACAAGTTATGCTGAGTCACTGACCCAGTGTGTGCAAAGGTTGTTTGAGGCAAACAAAAGAGCAAATGGATCCAAGTAGGTGAACGTTTCCATCAAGATATAATATAGGTATATGGACAGTATCAAAGACGAAGGGTAGTGAACTTGATTTACCGTCTCTTTTGGACGTTGAAAATGGAGAAGAATTAAAGGCAAGAAGAACCCACTCCACAGATCATTTGATAGAAAGAGAGTTTGTCGTCACAGGAGAAAATAAATAGAAATTTTCTCTTTGTCTATAAACAAATTGTGATCCAATGGCATTAAACATAGTTTGGGTTTAGGCACAAAAGGTCAAAAAATGTTTATATGTGTATAACTTCTTCAAAACATATCGACATCCCCTATGATTTTTTATTGCAAGAAGGCAACTGTTTTTGCATCATCGGGTAGTAAAAAACGACACTATTAATGCTTTTCTTCCATTTTGGCCATAATTGAAAAAATCTTGTTCCACTGGACCAAAATAGGTTTAATGTTCAAGGCAAACAAAAGAGAATAGTACCTGTTTAATTTATAGTACCTGTAAAATCTGTTTCATGGGAATAAGGTAATCTATTGTCCAGGATAAACCACTATTTGTTTATTTTATTGTTTTCTAAATGCACGTTATAATTTCACGATGTTGCCCCTTGGATCACCGAAAGACCTTAGTGAACTAAGTGTTTAATGCCACTGGTTTGAGTATCTCTGAAGATGTCTCACTATATTGATGAAATTTAGACTCATTATTTATTTTACTGAAAGCAAAAATTCTCTTAATTTGCGAATATGTTTACTTTGGCAGAGGCGTTAGGTGATTAAATACTACCAAAAATCCTAGAACTTCAAAATCATGTAAAGTTTTCGAAATTAAATGAGTGCAATTGATTCCTAGCTGCATTTCTAATAAAAAAAAATCTATTCTGTCTGAAAAACTGACTATTATAATACCTCTATTATTATTTCTTCAATTAAAAAGAAAATTAACATGCATTTAATAAAACAGAAATCTCTAAAATTTTTGGTCTTTAAATATCAACAGTCTATGTCTCAAAAACCGTTGACTTTAAACTGTTGTTTATTCTTCGAACTTCAAAATATCAACGAGTGGGTCCGGAGATATAAGCCTTACTGAATTAATAAAAAAAATCTAAAACTTAAATTTTAAAATATTTCCGTAAAAAAGTTCATAATCCGTTAAAGAGGCAATCAAACTTTAATAAATAAACTAACTTTTAACGCTCTAAAAATTTTTAATTGTCCGTTAGTGTAAATGAGACATTCCACGCCACTTTTAACTCTGACCCCTTTCGATTTGGTTGACACTTTTTTTATTGTTTTCTACCCCATTGAAAACCTCTTAGAATTTCTTCAAATTTTTTCACCCAACTCAAAAGAAAATATGAATTTTTGAAAAAAATAGCTTTTAAAAAAAAAATATTTTTTTCAAAAATTGAGTTATCGGGAGATTTTTTTCAATTTTTTGTTTTTAAATGTACTTTTTGAAAAAAAAATATATCAATATTATCTGGACCTATCTTCACTGTCTTTTTTTTTCGAAAAATATCTCGATAATTACCATTTTTCATTTTTTTTTTTCTAGTAAAAAACTGACATTTTTTATAAATCCTCAAATTTTTTCAGAGTACTGTTTTTAATTGATTGAAAAAAAAATTCTTTCAAATTTAGCTTCTTTCACATACCATTTTGAAAATTTTTGAAAATGCATATAGAATCCAAAAATTGAAAAAATATATGTGAAAGAAATAATTCAGTGGTAAACATGAAAAAAAAATCGATTTTTTTTTAAAAAGTTAAGAAAAAAAATAGATCGTTTTGAATAATTTTTTTGGTATTTTTTTTTCGAAAACTACATCCAAAAACAAAGAAATTAAAAAAAAAAGTTGTTGTTTGGTTTATTTTTTGACGAACAATGGGCTTTAAAAAAAGACATGCAACGCATTTGAACTCAAATAAATCATTTTGAAACCATCCTCTTTTGACTTTTTGAAATTGTCATTAATCGCTGCATAGAATAATTTTTTTCAATTTTGGGATTCTGTATACATTTTCTAAACTTTTCAAAATGGTATGTGAAATAAGCTAAATTTAAAAAAAAAAAATTTTCGATCGATAAAAAAAATAGAAAACGAAAAAAACACTGAAAAAATTTGAGGATTTATAAAAAATTTCAGTTTTTTATAAAAAAAAAAAAATTTCGAAAATGGTAATTGAGAAACTCGTTTTTTCTCGAAAATTGAAAAAGAAACAATGAAGATAGGTACAAATAATTTTGATCTATTTTTTTCAAAAGTATATTTAAAAACAAAAATTTTGAAATAACCATAACTTAATTTTTGAAAAAGTTATGGTTATTTTAAAAAAAAAAGGCATTTTTTTCAAAAATTCTTTTTTTGTTGGATGAAAAAAATTGAAAAAATTCTCAGAGGTTTTCAATGGGGTAGAAAACAATAAAAAAGTTTCAGCCTAAGGGGTCAGGGTTAAAAGTGGTCGATTTGGCGTGGAATGCTCCAAATCCATCTAAATTTTGAATGGCCACAAAAAAAATATTACAAATTCTGGTTTCTTCATTTAATTCCTAATCCTTTGATTACACTGAGTTTGCAAGATCCATTTATACATTTTAAATAATGTTTTCAAATTATTTTCAACAAGGAAAAATAACAACAAAGAGATAACGCCCTAATATTATTTCATAAAATTTCCTTGTGTTTTTAAATGAAGAAGTATATTAATAGTTTTTATATATGTCATCCATTTGCTTTTGACAGTTTAAACAATATTTTGGTTTACTTACTGATCCAGCACAAAGAATACAGTCAAGATTGCTAGGGACCAATACGTATTTATGCAACATTGTTTTTTATATATTTCTTACAATTTTTTTGTAATAAAAAAAAGGGGGTAGAATGTTATGTGAATATCCCTGTACATTTATCAAATTATTCATTCTATTGATTGAGAGTAATTTATTTCCATTTCAATTAATAATAAATGTGCAATTCATTAATTAAATTGATTAAACAAATAATTGCTTACTACAAATTCAATTTGCCACAATCACTTTTGGTAGTTTTCAAAATGGACGGCAGCTTGAGGCCATTAGTAATATTTACAGAAATTTTCGGATTGAGGACATTCGATATAGTCAAAGACAATGCAATTCGCTTCGAAAAAAGAAAGCGTGGTGTATTCTACTACATTCGAATTGTTTCGTGTATAGCAGTTCTCATTCTTGCCACAGTGTGTAAACAATACATAAAGCAGTTTAGTCCATCCAAAAGTGTGATAATAAGTTCCGTAAAAGTGGCCCATCTTAACTGCAGGATTCCCCTGGTAGTAATATGTTACTTTTTGGGAAACTACCACGCTGGAACTATTGTAGATTTTCTAAATTCCGTTGTACAAATTAATCCTGCTATTGAGAGCATAGGGGCAAAAGTCAACTACAGATATGCCAATAATGTGTCCTACATTATGTTTGCAGCCAACTGTTGTAAACTGTTTCTACAAATTGTTCCATACATAACAATAGGTAAGGAAATGGTATTTGTAAGTTTATATAACTAAAATTCTTGTTACCATTAAAATTAAAGCATTCGCAAAAAAATGTTTTGAATTTATAAAATTTGTTTATATGTGATATTTGTTTAAAAATATAATGCTTTCATTTATAAAATTTGTATATAATGCAATGAGAGAATCGACGTTCGGTCATACTCCATGATGACTCCCCCGTGTCCTTGCAAGAATATTGGCACCAAAATCACACATTTGGCCTCTCTAGAATTTCCGTCTTCTGAGATGGACTGGACCCGCACTGGTATTAGGTTTTGTCGCATCGTCGGCACATTTGTGTAGGCCGATGCTAACAGCTACTTGCCATTGGTTAAAAACAGCACTAAAAGGTAAAAAACTTAGTTGGTCACATCCTAACAAATGTGGACTTTATAGTTTTTGTTCACTCATTGATTTTACTCTCATTATGTTACTCCTGTAACCTTTATTTGAAAAAACCAATTGCACTAATGGTACAAGGAGATTTAATCTGTATGAATTTACTCTCACTAGATGATGGAGAAAGATAGAAAAATGTTTACAAAAGTTGTAGCAATTAATGACACCTATTCCTATAAAATTAGGGTGATAAATGCATTTTTCACGAAAACGGTGAGGTAATTAGATTTTGTCTTTGTTTTATTTCTACCGTGTCTCATTTAAATATGCAACAATTCACAATGTCGTAACGCTCCAGAAATATTTTCTTAAATCTTATTTCGTTACCATATGGTATAGGTAAACTTTCTGAACAAACCAAAATCGTTAAACGTATCTTAAATGAATTTTCTGAAACCTGAAAAAAGTTTTCTTTAGTTTTTTTTTGCGAACGTTCAGCATATTGATTATAATTAAACGAGAAAATTTCTACCTTTATCCAGGAGTAGCGAAGTTAATATGTCGCCGTTATTTTCGTGGTCCCCTAAGCTCATATGAAGTCGTAAATTGCGCTTATACAACAATTACCGAAAAAAAAAGGTTATTTAATGTTGCGGTTGCCAATTCAAAGACTTCATATGTTGCGGGTAAACCCCAGATAGGCAGCAGTAGAGAATGTAAAGTAAAATCCAAATAAAACTGTTTGTATACTGTTTTCCATTTTAAATAACAATTTAGATAAGTAGGAAGCTATATTATTATTGTTTTAGGCCATACCGAATAGAAAACAAAATATTTGATATCACAATTAAATATAGAAATCTTAAAAAAATATTGAAAAATCAACAGTTTATTGCTATACCTCTCAACATATACTCGTAACCATATCATTTACTTCTTTCATAATGAATTACTTTTAAAGATCTAATATATTTATTAAGAGATCCTGAGAAAACAGAATATGCATTGAGATAAAAAGTTGAACGTGATATTAGAATGCTTTTGAAAAAACATTTTTTCTGTGTCCAATACACCCATAACAACTTGAGGCATGACCAGGTATAAATTGGCCTTTAATGCAACTTCATATAAATGACGTCGCCGTACTTATCAATTTCCACTTAGGGAATGTTGCCAGGCGTACTTACGGATTTATTTTCTACACTTTTTTATCAGAATCTATTTTTTGCGTTACTGTATTTACTTAAACGTATGATGAAGGTATTGGTAAAAATGTTTTAAAGAATCAACGAATATCTATGTAGTTTCATATGATATTCTGCAGCCAGTATCACAGTTAGGTTATTTAATCACAATTTCGTTAATTAGCTACTATTTGCATTTTTTGGTATTGATATACTTCAGAAAATATATTCCCAAATAATCAAAATTCGTAATGAAATTTTAAACAGCTTGTATTTTTATTTTATTATTTTAATATTTGATGATAAATTTATTTAATATACAAGGTGGATTATTAGTACGTCGCGCAATGTAGTTACAGTTTTTTTTTTTGTATTTTGACATCCACTTAATAATTAAATATAGAAAAACTTTAAATACAAATGTACGACTTTTCCTTTATGTCTTTTGACATCAAAATTTGATGGCATAAAATATATGTTTAAAGTAAAAAAATCATTAAAAAATTAAAATCCATCCTTATTGGAATAACAAACAACGATTTTTATAACTAACTTTTACAACAAAATAAGGAGAATACCTAAAAACAAAATAAAAGTAAAATACCTGCATTTTTACAAATTTTCAACATACAAATAATTGTGATGATACAGTTGAAATATGCTTTAATCTACTATTTATTGCTTTAAAAACAAATTCAGAATTATCAAACATTTCGAACTGTATTTTTTCTTTCAATACTTGTAAATTTTGAGGTCTTTAGTAATATATTTTGTTGAAGATTCCCCACAAAAATATATCTAAAGGACTGAGATAGGGGCTGTTTTCTGGGCATCTAAGGTTTCTAATAATATTTTTTACAGTGTTCGTTGACGGGATTCGTCCTCCAAAATAAATTTGCCGATATTCCTGAATAACTTTTGCACATTATTGTTATTTGAATAATACAGTTTAATTATGTTTTATTTTTGGTCATCAGAATAACCTGTTTTATTTTTTTTAAGTTTCAAATTAAAATGGGTTATAATGATAATGATAAATCCCATGTATTTTTAAAGTAAGTTTCGTTTCTGTCGTTTTTGTCTGATTGTATGCGGGAGAGATAGAGTTATAGTGCGCGATAGAGATAGAGTCACTTTGTCCTCATAGAGGACTTCCTCTCTCTCTCTCTCTGCTGTCTTCAGGAGTATCTGGGGCTTCCCCAGCATCTTCAGAACAGCTAGGGAGGGAGCGTGGACTAGAGCGCGTGGCCTTTTTAGCCTTGGTCATCGAGCTATGACGTCACAACATATGAGATAAACGATTTTTGCCCGTAACTCGGAAATAGCTGAAAATATAAACAAATCTCCCCTTGGTTCTGAGTAGAGCACTCGGTGGGTGAGACAGAGTGGGGTGTCACAATATAAGAAAGAAAAAAAAACAGTATTTACTTGTACTTCGGAAATACTCGAAATATCAAAAAATCTCCCATGATTGGTGATCGAGTGAAAAACGTCCAAAGTCCGCATGTCTAAAAAAAAATTGGGACCAACGGCGTGTGACATCATAGAATAAAAAAGTGTTTATAACTCGGAAACGGTGCGCTGAATCGAAAAAATCTCCCGACACCCCTGGTCCTGATTGTCCCTTCAGCATTGAACACAAAAGGTCCGAAGTCCTTATGTGGAAAATAAATTTCGGAAACAAAAGGTGTGTGAGGTGATACAAAAAAATCTTATATCTCGGAAACGGTGCATTGAATCGAAAAAATAATTAAAAAAATCTCCCCGGAGCCCTGGTTCTGATTGTCCGTTTTGCGTTGAATGGAAAAGGTCCGAAGTCCGTATGTCGAAAAACAAAAAAAGTTAGTCAAAAATTGCAACAGCAGTAGCGAACGCATTATCTTAAAGTATCATTGATTGGTGATTTGTTGTTTTTATATTTAATAAATTTCGTAATCAACTACTCCTTGAGGTTGAAGCAATTTTACATTGTGTTAATTTTTTAACACTTTGTGTCACAAATATGAGCACTACCAATGGCATCCATGATATGCAACACTTGTGTCAATAATTGTTTTACCTATCTAATGAAATCAACAATAAGAGAGCAGTACCCATCTAAGAATACACATAACAACCTGTATAATGCAATTTTTTTAAACATGTGTTAATATCGTACCAAATTGGAAGTCGACGCACAAATTTAAAAACATTAATTTCAAGTTTTTGAATTCTCCCATTCCAAGGTGATATAAAATAAATAATTAATTATGTAAATTCATAGTTTTAATTTTAACTTGATTTATTTTATTTAACATTTAAGGCAAATGTGATTTCCAAACAAAAGATAAGTTCCATATCCCTTTTAAATTTATTTGGCAGTTATTATTTGGCAACAAAGCCACTGCTAGAACTGCCGCCTATTATTAAGTAGAAGAGTTACCACGCTAAATTTTATTGCTGGATGCCGGCTAACAAAAGCCTGCATCCTTTTCGGGTTGCCAATTTCCAGCATTTAACACGCAATCTGTGGCAATAAGCTATATTGTCTGTGGTTACATTCTTCTACTCAATACCTATTGATACAAAGCATTGCTGGCAGAGAGCAACGTACCAATCTACAGATACTATGAAAACATGGCTAATGTCACACTAGACGAAATATAGTTTTTAATATATATATATATATATAGTTTTTTAACAGTTGACATTGAGTAACAATGGAAATTAAAGGGTAACGCCACTCTTGAAGATGGAAAAAAAGGTGATTTTCGGGAATTTTGAAGAAAAAATCGATATAAGATACAGTGTCAGGAACAAAAAGGCTTTATTGTACATGTTTTTAGGTAGTATTGTGATTTTTTTCAAACGATTTGGACTTGAAATGGTGACAGTCAGTGACAGCAAGCAATGACACCTTTTCTTCAGAGAGTTGTATGGCCGGAAAAGTTTTTTATTAACGGACTGTCTTGGAACAAATACACAAAAATTTTCTGATATATACTAAAAGCTAGGGAACATCGTAGGAAATTAATATAATAATTGTTGATTTAGTGAACATTCAAAGAAAAGTATCAAAAAGAGACGAAAAATGCATTAAATTGTTAATTACAAGGAAAATTGTTAATCAATTAAAAAACTACGATGTTCCTTGAGTTATATTATTTTGAAGCTCTGTACAAAATTCCAAGTCGATTGTAGTCCAATTAACTAAGCCTTTAAATCGAAATTTTGCCAACTTGGCTGAATTTTTGATATGAGTTAGTTTAAGGTATATTATAACAATAAGTGAGAGTAATTTTTTGTTCAACCCCCGGCCAAGGGTGGAAAAAGATAAAACAAAGGGCTTTTTCAAGATAACTCAAAAAGGGTAAGAGCTAGAAAAAAAAGTTTTTCATGAAAGTTGTAAAGCAGACAATTCTACATAAAAATGGCCTCTTAACTTTTTCTTGTACTATTACAATTAACAGAGTTAGGGAGGCTAGAAGTTAAGGGAAGATTTCAGAAATTTAAAAAAAATCATAACAAACAGAAAAATGATTGAATTTTGTAATTTTTTTTTTCAATCTGCTCTAAAATATGTAACTTTTCTTTTCAGAGAAATAGATATATTTTTTAATTTTTAATAAGAAAGTTATAACAAAAAATCAAATTTTTAATCGTTAATTTTAATGATTTAACAAAATTAAATTTCTGAAATCTTCCCTTAACTTCTAGCCTCCCTAACTCTGTTAATTTTAATAGTACAAGAAAAAGCTAAGAGACCATTTTTATGTAGAATTGTCTGCTTTACAACTTTCATGAAAAACTTTTTTTTCTAGCTCTTACCCTTTTTGAGTTATCTTGAAAAAGCCCTTTGTTTCATCTTTTTCCACCCTTGGCCGGGAGTTGAACAAAAAATTACTACCACTTGTTATAATATACCTTAAACTAACTCATATCAAAAATTCAGCCAAGTTGACAAAATTTCGATTTAAAGGCTTAGTTAATTGGACTATTGTTTGAAAACTTTTTGAGTTATGTTTCCGGCCAGTAAAAAAAAAGTGGTTTCTCGAAAAATCGGTATATATGTCTGATGATTCTGGTTAATTTGAATTGTTCCAGAGATATCTGAAAAATGGATAATTCTCAGGAACTCACTTGTAGGTGGTTGTAATACTCTTAGAAGGTATTTCTCCTGTTGTTTTAGCCATTGGGTTGATATTACAAGTTTAACTATGGGAACACCTCAGGGTGTGTGTTCAGATGAATATCACTAATAATTCTTATTTAGAATAAATTTAAATTCTAACAAACATTATGTACTCATATCTCTAATATCTATACATATTTTAATGAACAATTAATTGATACTAAAAGACCGTTAGTCACTTAGCACTATACAGGGTGTATCTTAAGTGGATAAATCCCATGTATTTTTAAAGTAAGTTTCGTTTCTGTCGTTTTTGTCTGATTGTGTGCGAGAGAGATAGAGTTATAGTGTGCGATAGAGATAGAGTGACTTTGTCCTCACAGAGAGCTTTTCTCTCTCTCTCTCTCTCTCTGCTGTCTTCAGGAGTATCTGGGGCTTCCCCAGCATCTTCAGAACAGCTAGGGAGGGAGCGTGGACTAGAGCGCGTGGCCTTTTTAGCCTTGGTCATCGAGCTATGACGTCACAACATATGAGATAAACGATTTTTGCCCGTAACTCGGAAATAGCTGAAAATATAAACAAATCTCCCCTTGGTTCTGAGTAGAGCACTCGGTGGGTGAGACAGAGTGGGGTGTCACAATATAAGAAAGAAAAAAAAACAGTATTTACTTGTACTTCGGAAATACTCGAAATATCAAAAAATCTCCCATGATTGGTGATCGAGTGAAAAACGTCCAAAGTCCGCATGTCTAAAAAAAAATTGGGACCAACGGCGTGTGACATCATAGAATAAAAAAGTGTTTATAACTCGGAAACGGTGCGCTGAATCGAAAAAATCTCCCGACACCCCTGGTCCTGATTGTCCCTTCAGCATTGAACACAAAAGGTCCGAAGTCCTTATGTGGAAAATAAATTTCGGAAACAAAAGGTGTGTGAGGTGATACAAAAAAATCTTATATCTCGGAAACGGTGCATTGAATCGAAAAAATAATTAAAAAAATCTCCCCGGAGCCCTGGTTCTGATTGTCCGTTTTGCGTTGAATGGAAAAGGTCCGAAGTCCGTATGTCGAAAAACAAAAAAAGTTAGTCAAAAATTGCAACAGCAGTAGCGAACGCATTATCTTAAAGTATCATTGATTGGTGATTTGTTGTTTTTATATTTAATAAATTTCGTAATCAACTACTCCTTGAGGTTGAAGCAATTTTACATTGTGTTAATTTTTTAACACTTTGTGTCACAAATATGAGCACTACCAATGGCATCCATGATATGCAACACTTGTGTCAATAATTGTTTTACCTATCTAATGAAATCAACAATAAGAGAGCAGTACCCATCTAAGAATACACATAACAACCTGTATAATGCAATTTTTTTAAACATGTGTTAATATCGTACCAAATTGGAAGTCGACGCACAAATTTAAAAACATTAATTTCAAGTTTTTGAATTCTCCCATTCCAAGGTGATATAAAATAAATAATTAATTAGGTAAATTCATAGTTTTAATTTTAACTTGATTTATTTTATTTAACATTTAAGGCAAATGTGATTTCCAANGATGGATAGGTCGGGGAGGACCTCAGCCGTGGCCAGCACGATCTCCAGACCTAAATCCTCTGGACTATTTCTTTTGGGGACATCTGAAGTCGCTTGTTTATGCAACGCCAGTTGTAGATGAAAATGATTTAAGAAACAGAATTGTAAATTCTTCTTCTTGTAATTCTTGTGTGCGACAGTCGATGAGCAGAAGATTACATGCTTATATTGACAGCGGCGGTTCTCATTTTGAGCATTTGATTTAATTCAATTTTTATGATATTTCCAGCTCAAGTAAGTTTAAATGCGTTTTTCATGGTAACGGTTGCTCCTAGCTACTTCATTATTGGCGCCCTCAAAAAAATTCACCTAAATTGACCACAGCTTTGAATTTGTCATTCCAAAAAGCCCCCGTGTATGAAATTTCATTAAATTATTTCGAATCAGTCGAAAGATATTTAAGAAAATGCGATTTATTTTCCCAACTTTGACACCCTGTATCTCGGTAACGAAGCACTTGCGGACCGATGTTCATATGCACTTTTTTGCTTAAAATATGACAAGGAATCACCCCTTGAAATTAAAGTCATCACTTAAGATACACCCTGTATACCAATAATTCTTTAAATATGATATATAATCTTTTTTACTCGTGAGATCAAAAAGTATGACCGTTTTCCTGTAGAAGATTTACAATTAGATTTAAATAAACAAAGATGGCATTCTTTTTTTTTAGATAAATGGAATTTAGAGGACTATTTGGATTGTATTATATTCAATATACCAGATCTTATAATTCATTGCGTCATAATGCAATGGGTGACCTTTCTTTGCCTTCTTCGCTTGCAGTTCAAATCACTCAATGAAGTGTTGCTGAAGTTAAAATCAATCTATTTTAGATTTGTCGAAAAGGACTGCAGAATCAGGAACAGAAACCTGCGTATTCTTTACAGGAATGGATCAAGTAGTATAATTCAAAATATTTCCCAGATATTCAATATTTTGCACAACCAAGCCAGTCAAATTAATAAGGCATTTATATGGCAATTATTGGTTATTAGTAAGTATTGATAAAGGTACAATTTTTTTTTTTCGTTCAAAGAAGAACATTGTTGGAACCCATTTATTATTTTTTTTTATTGTTATTATTTTAATATTTCTGCTTACCCTCTAAAGCAACATAGTCTAGTTTTTGAGAAGATTTTTGCATTCCATTCTGTTCGTACCTAAGAAATTGTCTTCCCAATACACACTAAAATTCCTAATTACTATTTTTTTAATAACGTAAAATTACTTTGCAGTACCTTGGTTGTTTATTGCGGCAATAAATAACTCATTCATAATTTGCCAAATGATAAAGCACACTCGTAACTTCAATGTAAGGCATCTTATCTTGGGCGGATTACATGTTCTATCATTTTTGGAAATAGTACTGCCTTGTGTAATGATTAGAGACGAGACAAACAAAATGATTGATATACTACATGTAATCTACATGAATCAAGACACGGATTCAGACCTTAGTGAAGTGGTAAGTCATTAACATTAATGAGTATTATGATTCTATTAAAAAATCAAATTGTATAAATGCAATCTCAGAGAGAATATTTAAGGGGTACCTAAATGGAAGTGCGAAAACTGGAATTTTTAACAAGTAGAATAATTTTTTTATTGCTTTGCTCTGTACACAAATGTACACAAATCCCTATACACGGGATGTAAAATTCGTCATACAATTTAAAAGGGTGATGCATGGTAAAATAACTGTAGCTAGTAAGAAATCTTTAACCTACATATTTTCAGAATAATCGCAAAAAAAGATTTAAAATTTTAACATTCAACATCCTGTATTTCCGAAACTATCAACTTTCGGATAACGCATGTTCGCGCCAATGGTTAAATGGTTGTTAATTAATCACCCTGTATATATCGTTATGACCAGTATGATAACGAGTTTGGATTTCAAAAGAGTTTACTATTCAATTCTCGAAAGGGAGTTTATAATTATCATTATACTTTAATTAATACGTGGGAACTTAGAAATATTGTATGTTCAGAGAATGAATACCAGACACTTACCATATGTGGCTCATGTACAAGGTAATCCAGTGGTTGGTTTGGTTGGTTTGGTTAGTTGTATAGGGTGACACTTAAGTTGGAAGAACAAGAAAGAAACACCAAAACTTCCAGGAAGGGTTTAAATAACAATAAAAACAGAACAAACAAACAAAATAACGACACAACGGGCTCGAACAACATTATTAATTAATTTATTTACACGCGACAGAGCGTACCGAGATTCAGGGAATGCGCGATCCATAGCAAAATTTGGAATGACTTTATCCATTATTAAATTAACCCGAGACTCTAAAACTAAGTAGACTGTT
Source organism: Anoplophora glabripennis (assembly GCF_000390285.2). Taxonomy (NCBI): domain Eukaryota; kingdom Metazoa; phylum Arthropoda; class Insecta; order Coleoptera; family Cerambycidae; genus Anoplophora; species Anoplophora glabripennis. The sequence goes on from NW_019417802.1 coordinate 17,120, forward strand.
CAATGTGAAACCCAAGGAAGAACTGCTTTCTTCGGAGATCTCTCCTGAATTCGACACCTCACTTCGACACGCCTATTTCTTGGGTCCAGACGTTTCTGTTCTGATCTTACTGGCGGGAACCCTGAATATCGGGATGCTTTGGCATAACTATGCTATGCCATGTTAATAGTTGTCTAATGGACTGAATTTACATTTGTCTAAATAATTTTGAGACTAAACTTACAAACAACCCTATACCTTCCTCTTGTGACTCCGCATAGCAATACGGGACGGATTAGTCCATCTCATGTAATCTATTCTTATAGCTTGGAAAATCCTCCTAAAAACCAGCTATTTGATCTATTATTCTTTTCCAATTATTATCAATTTAACAACTTATTTAGATATCTTGGAACTCCTACGTGTTCTTTCGAATGCATTTCGCGCGTTATTAGAAATATCGATTTTCCTGTTTATACCAGATGCTCAAAACATGGCCCCGACAGTCTAAGTTAAATTGTTAAAAAATATTGCTAAATTTCTCCGAAGGAGAACGCTAAACCTACTTGAGTGCGCTTAACTTTCGATAATTTGTGTTGTCTGAAATATTTTACTTTTTGGCCCATCCGTTCCGAGAACTAACAAATAAATTAGAATTACCACGCGTCCCGGCTTTTGTTACAGAGTGCCGGTAGGAAGCTTGGTTCAGCGTGGAACTAACTGAGAGCGTTAGAACTCAAGGTTTGGGTATTTTTTATAGAGAAATAATAACTCGAGAATAAGGTAGACATTTATCATTAATTTGAATACTGTTTGATAGAACAGAATGCTATGAATGCGAATTTTTTTAGGACGGCGAGTGCTATACCCTTATCAGGTACTGTGGCCTGGTTGAGAGACTGCAATTGCCACGGGTGCGCGTTCAATCGCCAGCAGGGTGGATCGCAGTAGAACGGCTGCTGTTGCATGGTCTGATTCACCGACACCTCGTTTCGGCTCGCTACGTTTGCATCTTTGCCTAGTCTGGTCGCTCGGTTGTAGTTGGTCATCTGAAATTAAATAGATTTAATTCCGATCTGGAGGTCCTGTGAGAAACGGCTTTGGTGTCGATCTATCCTCTTGAAAATTTCAAAAGTGGGGTGAAATTTTTTATTTCTCTCGTGTCTTGTCAGTGGTCTTCTCCGGTGACACGGGGATAGCTACGCTTGCTCTATGTTGTCCTGGTGGCTCGACGGTAGAGATTTGGAAAGGTCGGTGAATTTATCGGAAAGATCGGTGATTTTTACAATTTTGGAAAGGTCCTCCAACATTCTTTTACGGCTTGCAGAGCTGCTTTGGTGTATTTGTAGTCTGCCTTTGATACATTTGTATGAGAAATATGGGTTTCGAGCGTTTTGGTAGCTGGCTTCGAAACATCGGTGAATTTTGAAGTAAATTTCCTTACTAATTACCACTCTTTTGCCATGTTCGATCATCCCTATAAGTATAATGCATTTTAGGAACACCCTGTATATGCAGTTCGCTAACACTTTTCTTCAGCAGTTCCATATGTTACTACCACGTCTATTAATTCAGTGTTACTGTATTTATTAACACACACCAGGCAAAAGAAAAGATTCAGAAAAATAATTAACTTATACACTTGTTGATTAATAATAATTTTGCTTGAAACTTGAAACATAATAAATAACATCACTGAAAATAGATATAGGAGTAACTAGTAAAGAGTAAAATATTATGACTAGGTACATTAAATTGTTTTTATAACTGTGGGGATATGTTACTCTAGAAGTAGTGCGTAATAAAAGAAATAAATATTATTACGAGAATTTGAAAACTCCTGTTGTTATTTTAAATATATATTTTTTAATAATTTTCTTACTCATTGGTAACATTGAATAAAATAGAAAAAAATATATTTTAGGTTAACGCTTTGATTCTGCAAACTCACCACCAAATAATAGAATTCAGTTTATTTGGTGCCTTGCACCTGGATGGAAACCTAATATACTCGGTATGAAGAACATCGAAATATATGGAATCTGTTTGTAATAAGATATTAATTTTAGATATTTGGAGCTTTAACTACATATTTAATAATTCTGCTACAATTCGACATTAATTATTAATTTATATAGGTAAGTATCATCCCTAAATTCAGAGCCGTGTTGTACTATATTTCAGTTGGTATTTTTAAGTATAGTTTCATGTTATAATATACTGTTTTATACAGAGTGTAACTTTGAGTGGGAGTCATATTTATACAGAGGCTACCTTTCATCTTTAGAAACACGTATCAATAGTTAATTTTTTCAAATTCCGGATGAAATTATTTTTTAATTTTTTTAGTAACAAAAGCTATTGTGATCTCAAACAACGGCACACTTAGTCGCAACGCATACACAATTGGGAACTGGTGTTGTTGTCAAATCATACTTAAGGAGGTTTATCTAATTTGGAATTGACAGACAAATATTCATAAAAAAATTTATATAAGCTTATTGATATGAAGAAAATCCTCAAACAAAATTATAACTAGTTTGGATACCTAAGAGACGAGATATATTAAAAAAATAATTTTTCACGATTTAGTATGAAGTCTTATGAGAATGCAGATTTTTTTGGTATTTCCACTTAGAATGCGCAACAATTGACGAACAGTTTCCACAGCAACTTGTATAAATAGGAAACCGATATCTAAGAAACCGTATGATAGCTCGTAGAAATCGATTAGGTACTTTTAAGATACATAATTTATAATAATTCTCCTTCAAACTGCTGTCGTTGACTAACTTATCTTCCATATGCGTGATAGCGTCAACGCCGCAGTCTCGACGTAGCGTATTATTTGAAATTTGCAGGTGTCCAAGCAAACAGAATCATCGAACGCGAGCGAGCCAGCCAAGTGCAACGTTGACAAATCTAAAGGCTTAGTACTTTAGTCCCTAGTGAATCTACAGAAACTCTCGTTAGACTTTAGATGTATAGTTTTTCCGAAGTCAATTGAAGAACCTATAATTTCAAGGTATGTACCAGGCTCGGTCGCTAAGCAGCAACTCGGCATTGAAATATTTGAAAAAATTGTTCCCATATTTATTTATTATTTAGCCATATTCATATATAGGTCTGGTCGAACTAAACGTGCAGGTGGTAGAAATGTATACGACCAGTTGAAGAATGCGAGCGCGGGCAAACGAAATGTAACACAACTGTATTGGACTTCTGACAATAAATCACGGCAGGCGACAAGTGGATCATATATTGCCCAGCAGTGCAGTGCTGCAGTGAGGATTTTGGTGTGAATCAGGCAATTTTAATTTATTATAGGTACCTCTTATCAATCATTCATATTACAACTGTGAAAGGGAGAAATAAGAGGGATATCTTGTTTACTAATATTATCACAATATGGCATTTTGGAGACCTTTTGAAACGGAACAAAACAAAATTTACCACCAATATAATAAAATTGTTACAAATTATTATAATTTTTTACCTTTGGCAGAAATTTTTTTTAGGGACGCTTGTGAAACTAATAAAATTTTATTACTAGACGTTTTTTTGAATATTCAACTGACTTCGGAAGGACTATACCTCCGTACAGTTGTGAATCTAGTTAATTATACTGCAGCTGTTTAATGAGAGAGAATATCGGAAATTTGTCGTTTTAGGCTTTGGCAATTCGTTTTTACAGTTATTAATATTAAACAGAAATATTTTATGCCAAGGACAAATAAAAAGTAAAAAATTTTAAAAAATAAATTTCAATGCTAATTTTGTTATTATCCTCTATGCAAGAGCAAATTCGAATCGGTGACAAGTTTTATCAAGATCAACAGGTCAATATAAGATATTGGAGGAGGGTTATATACAAGGGTGAACAAAATAAAGAAACAAACGATTGAACTAGCAAACTATAGATTTGAACATAGGCGTGCGTATAAATAAAGCGAGGGGGGGGGGGTACTACATTTCCCCTTTGCTACGTTCGCCCCTCAAATTGTTTCTCATTTAAAATACATGGAAAATGTGCCAGCGTCATAATCTAAAGTCTATCCAAAATTTCAATAATGCCTTGACAACAAAGGAATAATCAATAAAAATAACTTGGTGCATTATAACATTAGCCAGATTTTACTCCTAAAGAATTTGCGGTGAACTCACATGGGTAACATTTTTAACACCCTGTATATTAACTATAGAATTGCCTCACCCATATAGCATGTGATGTTCATGCATAACCGTTTTTTGTCTGTTCTTCGTCCTGGGGAACATGGATCTGTTTTGAATACTCATCTATAAGCTAAAACGAACGTCCCCTGTTTGCATGTCCATAAATTAATTTATTTATTTATTTATAAAATACCGACAAATGTCAACTTAATTGACAACTTTATTTCGAAGAAGTGCTTGTAAAATATTTAATCCATTTTACATCTAATGTGAAAAATTTTGCCGAAAATTGAAAGTCACCTCGTAGCTCAAAACGAACTCTGAAAACTGCCCTAATTAATACAACTACCCCAATTACACACCCTTATCTAGATATCAACACACTGTACCTAGTCACTGTTACAAATTTTCCTTTTTATTTGCATTTGAAAACTAAGTATTGATTTCTTCTCCTATACACAAATTCACCTCCTACCCTACACGCCTTTTAAAACTTAATTTTCACACCAAGTTCACATAAACATTGACACAGTCTTTTGAAAATAGCAGAAATGTAGATGTTCAACATTTTCATTCCCATTGGAATTGTCGGACTACTTCTATTCAACACAGAAAGATCCAACCTACACAACAACATCCAAATCGCTCCAATCGGACCGATAGACCGAGCGGTCACAACTAAATATCCACTACAGTTTGAAAATGTATGATCCCCGAAACACTGTCAGATTCTACATGTCTTCCTAACATCTAACATTACACTATCGATTCCTTAAACATGTCCAATGTTAATATTGTTTGGCGGTACATTAGGATGACTATATCTTAACAGGCTTTGACCTTTGCATATAAGTAAATAGGATTACTTCTACACTGTCCCTCAAACACTTCAGGAACTGATTACCTGTGGTCAGTGTGCTTGCAACTTTTCTGAGACACCGTGTAGATTTTTATGTCTGCTTTGGTCCATAAATCGGAACTGACGATTCGGTGATTATTTTTTTAGATATTTCAAGAAAATGGAACGCGAAGTTGGGTAAAGCATAGTATTGCAAATATAAAATAAAAACATTGTCATTGATCATTCAAGCATACTATAAATTTATTACACACACAAAAAGAAAGTCTCTAGGATATGAAACCGTAGGTTCTTAGCTAAGAGTATTGATTGTCTGGTCAAAGCTTAGTCATACTTTCTACTGCAATTGAGACCAGAACGGACGCGATATGACCAAGAAACTGTTAGTTTTTTTTTACATAAAAATATGCCTATAAAAGCGTTACGTCAGTCAAATCATTTAACTGCAATACATTTTATACGCTATTCTAAGTTGTTCTAGTTTGAAAGTGGCAAAGAATTAAAAATGAATTTTACAAAAACTGTAAGTATTTAGTAAATTACTTTTGCGTAAATATATTGAAATAAAACTGAAATGTAAGGGAGAAAATATGTGATACTTAGTATATTTTACCGGGACGGATTTAGAATAATAAACTATTTTTAAATATGTGTATATCTTATGACAATAAAGGAATTGTAGAAACGCTCTTGAAAATGTATTATACAGTGAGCGGCAAAAGTATGGAATATATTTATTTAAAAATCAGATGTTCGTTATTTGAAAAATCGCTCAGACCCGTCGAATTATATTTTTAGGTGCGCATTTTTTGAAGCAATTTTCATTTATACAGGGTGGCCCAAAAAAAAGTTATGGAAACAAGGCCAACTTTTTTAAATGGAAACCCCACTTTTGTGTATTTTTATTCAATTCTCCATGGAATTCTGATCATTTTTTATGTAACATAACCTATATATAACCGTTTCCGAGATAATGGCGTCTGAATATAGAATATGGAAAATTTTCAAAAATTACTCTCGATACGTAAGGACTGTAACGTCAAAATCAGTGGGAACTGGTGTACTTTCTGCTAAATACATTTTGTGTTTTTCAAATATTTAAGCACAGTTAATGAATTTAGTTCTTAATTTTAATTTGTTTGGTACAAACTGACAAAGCCAGAACACAGCAAGAATAATGTGAAATATTCAATAACAAATATCCAAATCATACAATCATTCAAGCTACTGTAAGAAAAATTTGCAGAAAATTCAGAATTATAAACTAATTCAAACACAGTTAAATTAAATGTTCAAATTGTCATCCATGAGTTTCTTGACAATACCCAGGTCTATGTACAGGCTGGTCCATTTTCGATGGGATTTCAGGGTATCTCAGAAACTACTAAAGATATAATAAATCTGACACCACGTTCTCGATCTCGATTTTCATGGCAAACTCGACTGTCAGATCAGAAATTTGCTATCTCCATTTGTTTCTGAGTTACAGGGCATTTCTCGTTATTGTGACACTTTTGAACATGTCTGCATTACCAGCAGCTAAACTGTAATAATAATGCATATCCCGCAACTCCACGTTAGAGTAATTGTTGTTAATTTTTATTATTATTTTTATGATAACAATTACTACAAAAGAACTTGTACAAAAAAACTATCTGCCAAAACTAATTATCCACTAAATTGTTTCCAAGACAACAAAGCGCTTGTTTCCAAAGCATGCTATGTTTAATGTAGAAAATAAATTAAAATGATTTCGTATTCATCACATGCAAGCCATGTTATTTTAGCGTTTTTCTCGAAAACGGTTAGATTTATCGAAACAAATAGAGTATACCGTTTTTATGTCAAAAGGTTACGAGAACAAAAATATTCAGTCAAAAGCCGCATAAAGTGTAGCACAAAAAAGTTGGAACCATTCAAATAAAAATAAATGCTCATATGTGGCGCCCTCTACAAAATGCGAAAAAACGGTGGGCAAATTTATAATCCTCATCCCGAAAAACCCCCATATACGAAATTTCGTCAAAATATTATGAGTGTGGCAAAAGGTATTGCAAAAAAACTGCAAATAAAATTTAAATTTAACACCCTGTAACTCCGTTAATAATCAGTTTTGGAAAAAATGTTATAGAATGAGGTAGCATTTATTTTCGGTCTAGAATTATCCCCTGAATTTTTTGCTCATAATTTGCTCCTGTATTGCTAAAAAGCGAAAAAATAACTTTGGGTCATAACTCCGAAATCTTAAGACCTACTAAAAATCTAATACCGGCATTCAATTCTACGCCAAAGAATTAGTCTTCAGCAGTTTTCACTTTAACTCTAACTTATTTAACAGCTGAGATACAGACATGTTAAACAATAAGACAGTAACGAGAAACGCCTTGTAACTCAGAAACAAATGAAGATAGCAAATTTCCGATCTGACAGTCGAATTTGCCATGAAAATCGAGCTCGAGAACGTCGTGTTAGATTTATTATATCTTTAGTAGTTTCTGAAATACCCTGAATTCCCATCGAAAATGCCTGTACAAACTCATCTTAAACATTATTTAGTACGTTTCTGTCAACATTCCTGATTTCCTGCCTGATTCGGGTTTTTAAGTCCTCGATGTTTTGCGGTGGATTTACATAAACTTTGGATTTTAAATAACCCCATAATAAGTAATCCAAAAGAGTGGGATCGGGTGATCTCGGGGGCCTATTGGTCCCCGTCTTCCAATTCAACGCCCAGGAAAACATTCAGACTTGCCGAGCAAAATGAGGTGGCGCGCCATCCTGTTGAAAATACAAGGTATCGCTTGGCATTCATTTGCGTTTGGAAAAATTTGAATGCGGCCGGGAATTATATCAAATTGACGGAAGGCCAAATATCTTTCTCCCATGAGGTTTTCTTCGAAGAAGAAAGGGCCAAGAACCTGATCATTTAACAAATTCATATTTTATATAATAAAATTATGCGTTTTCAATTAAATTATACCTAAATACCTCACTTATATTTTTTACATTCAAGTCATTGCGTCCTAATGATCAAAATAAACCACCGAACCACTTATTTGTTATGAATATTTTTGATTTGAAGCAACTTTCTGTGAACCACACAAATCTAAGATGTAAAAGTAATCGTGGTTTTATTTTAAAACCAGCAGGGTAAATCTCAGAATAATTTTTGAAAATTTTCCATATTCTATATTCAGACGCCATTATCTCGAAAACGGTTAAAGATAGGTTTAGGTTAGGTTACATAAAAAATTATCAGAATTCCATGAAGAATTGAATAAAAATACAAAAAAGAGGGGTTTCCATTTAAAAAAGTTGACCTTGATTTCATAACTTTTTTTGGGCCACCCTGTATAAATGAAAATTGCTTCAAAAAATGCGCAACTAAAAATATAATTCGACGGGTCCGAGCGATTTTTCAAATAACGAACACAACTGATTTTTAAATAAATATATTCCATACCTTTGCCGCTCTCTGTATGTATTATACACTGCGTCCCAAAATTATGGAACAAAATTTTTTTCCACTTTAAATTTTAAAAAATTGCTGAAATAGGTCAATTAGTAAATTGAAATTGTCACTTTTCTACAATATTTTCTATTTTTTTGAGCCATGTTTGACAGGCCTATAACTTTACCGACATTTTTTTAATAGGACGCTCTATATTTGTAGTATAAATAGATAGCCCTTCTAAAGACGAATTTAGCGATATAAGGTTATACCTTCTTTGTCATAGCTGTCAAAAAATGGAGGAATTAAATGAAAATAAATAATTTAGTACTACTTTTTATTTTATTACAGCAAATGTTCAAAGTGGCCCCCATTAACCATTGCACAATGTCCAATTGGATGTTCAAAGTTATCAATTACATTTTGAATAACATTTGGTGTTATGTTTCGAACTTCTTCTCTGATACGATTTTTCAATCCTTCGATAGTGTCAGGTCTTTTCACATACACTTTGCTTTTTAGATAACCCCACAAAAAAAAACTAGTGGAGTTAAATCAGGGGAGCGTGGTGGCCATTCAAGTGGCCCTCTTCTGTCTATCTATCGATTTAGGAAAACTTCAAAGGTAATTTCTTACATCGAGGCGAAAATGTGGAGAGGCACCAACTTGTTGGAACCAGACATCACCAGCAGGCATTTCCTGCTCATTAAGGTTAGGAAAAATTAATTGAAGGGCTGGAATCAGCTGAAAACGCAAAAAATTCAAATAAATGTTGTCTGTCAAATTGCAATTTCCTCCTATTCCAGCCCAAACATTCACTTTTTCCGGCCGTTGTGTAGGTTTTTCTTGCGTCAAATGCGGATTGTCTGGGCTCCAAAACCTAGTATTTTGCCTTTCAAATAAATTCCTAATTTCCTCGCAAAACTGTAATCTTCTGTCTGTGTAATCTAGTCATAGATCTTGTAAGACGTTAACTTTGTAAGGATACCACTTTTGAGACTTCAGAGCTCTGTGAACTGAGGACTTCGACAAGTTGAAATTGACTGAGATAGAACTAGGATTTTCAGTAACGGCGAGCATCACATTTTGACGGTCCTTTTGGCTTACCGTTCTTCGCCTTCCTGATCCAGATAAATCTTTTATACTTCCAGTTTCTTCAAACTTTGGATACTTTACTTATTGTAGCTCGACTAATTCTCTGGTCTGGATACTTATGGTGAAATAAGTGACATACCTCCTGTTGACGACGGAATTTATCTCCACATCCAATCATAATGAAAATTTCAATTCTCTGTTTTTCGCTTAAACGGGCAACCATTTTTCAAAATAATTTAATGATTGAATTGGAACTAAAACGATTCACGTTATACCTAAGGTACTCTGGTGAACTTTATATGTTTATCTATGTGTTTTTTTTTTTTGGGGGGAAAAAGCTTTAAATAGAAAAAGATTATATGTTTTTTAAAATACAGAAGAGACTATGGTTGTATGAAATAGTCGTCAGTACGACATAAAAGACAATTTTTTACATATTTTTGACAACTTTGGCAAAAATGTACTATAAAATATAGAGCGTCCTTTTAAAAAAAATGTCGGTAATGTTATAGATCTGTCAAACATAGCTCAAAAAAAAAATTAAATATTGCAGAAAAGCTATTTCTTCTAACAGCTAAATAGCTGTTTCATCTATTTTTTTAAATTTCAACTGGAAAATAATGTGAATTTTGTTCCATCACATCGTCATCAAATTATTGTTTTGTTTCGCTTTTACGAATCTATATTTAATTTTCAAAAATATATATTTACATTTATTTTTACTCTTAAAATATTTTTTACAGACGCAGGTCTTTATTTTATTCTTCGTCGTGGTTATTTCCTGCTTTGTATCGTCTTATCCAGCCACCAATGGTAAGATTACCTACATAAATAAAATTGAAATTCAAGAAGTTTTCAATTTCTATTTTAATAAGTGTAATAATTGCCTTTTTATGTTAGGGTTATTCGTATAACATTCTACATCTCTTACCTCTTAATTTCGTGCTTAAAAAAGAACTGTACTACTCAAAGTCGTACAATTTTTTTTGTGATTTCAAAACTGTACTTAGAAAAATAATTGTATGTTGCATTTCGGAGATACAAGACAAACTTATATATTTCTTTGACAGAACACCTTGTGTATTTTTACATATTTGGATAAAACGCTTCTTTAACATTACACTGATAGATCTATTTCTAATAATAAGAGATATATCGCCAAAAGAGTCTAAAGAGTTTATTGTCAGCATAGCGTTTATTGTTGTCTTCAGGAAGAGTCTTCCTTATTATTAGAGATGGATCTACCAAACGTTATATCATTGTATTCCTGAGAAAGCGATGTGTCCAAATATGTAAAAATGTACAGTGTCGTTTATTTAAAGAAAACGCAGCTTTAATGAAAATTTGTCCGAAATGCACCATCCAATTGTTTTTAAGTACCTACAGTTTTGAAATCACAAGAGCCACAAATTTATAAGACTGAAATTTATATTAAAGAAGATTAAAAGAAAGAACTTAAAGAAGATTTAGAATTTATAAGATTATAAATTTGTTCACCACCACACCAAGATTCGCGAATATCAACCAAAAGCAAATATTAACAAAAAAGTAAAAAAATCTAAAAATGTACATAAATCATTTATGAGAACTAAAAATGTAGGAAAGAACTAAATAGGTACCTACGGTAATCAGTACACAGGGTGTGACACAACAGCATGTCAAGGAGATTATTCCTTAATCAAAATTAGGGAATATTTTCTTCTACAAGCATTTGCCCTTTTTAGATACAGGGTATTAAAATAAAGTAAATTGATACATCCGGATGGGTTGCCGCACTCTTGCAAATTTTCTTAATGCTAATTTTTTTAGAAAATATAATTTTTAATACAAGTTTTGGTATACTGTGCATATTAGTCTTAAGTTTATATCAAAAAGTGCAGTTTAGCAACCTTATTACATGACTATAAAATAAACAGGAAATGTTTGTTCATTTCTTAGCTATTCTCTAAAACCGGTTTTTTTGTTCGATATCCTTCAACTTTAAATCGCTAATAATTGAAACAGATGCACAAGGTACAATTGCAACATTTTTATGTTCTATTCTCTCTGATTTTTTTTTTAAATTGACTTTAAATCACCCTGTACTGTTTAACAAAAAGAGGGTTTTTCTTCAGTTTTAGAAAAACTTTGATCGATAAACTTTAGAAAGAAAATAGAAGCAAGGCAATTTTGATATGTTCTAATTTTATCACACGTTTGACAACTGTTCATTCATTCAAAAATAAGCAAACAATTTTAAGAAGAACGACAAAATCAAATACTGGAAAGATCAACAATAAGAAAGTTTACAAGATATCTAATGTATACAGCGTGACCCAGTAAGAACCAGAATATCCCTTTAATCTCTTTTTGGGACACACGTTTTTAAATCATTTGCGTTAATATAGTTGATATATAGATACTTATGCATTATATAAATGAACCTGAAGACGAAATACTAGCCATTTTTAAACCCCGTTTTGTAAAATGTATGCTGAGTTAATTTTTCTTCAATGACGTTCAGTGATTTTTTTAGAATACGAACCTGCATGCATATACCTCATATCAACCCGACTGATTTAAGTTGAGACTTAATTTTTTTTACGTTGAATGCCACATTATTCATGTACAGCACTGAATTTATAATCTTCGCTAACAGATAAATCAAAGTAAGGGCTGACGCTTAGGTACCCACAAATTTTGACGTTTGTCAGCAATCAGGATCCAGGACTATTAACGTATTTATCGTTATTGTTTATTACATTTACCACTTTTATTATCCTATATAACAGTTTAAGCCTGGAAAGTACCTTGTCTTAGATCTTATGATCACTGACATACATATAAAATTGCGTTTCAATATTTTAATTTTTTCAAGTAATATTTAAGTATATAAGATAATAATATTGTTATATATGTGAATATATTACATTTATTTTGGTCTAAACTTTCGTGGTCCTGCCACTGACTAACGATTACAAAAAATAGGGAAAAAATAGAAATGTACAAGATAAAAGGCACTGTAAAACCGTGCCAAAGCACTTTTGATATTAAAATATGTTGAAGTTAAGAGTTGTGTTATTTCATATTAAGTAGACATAACAAATTGGCGACGAGGATTATTGTAACTCACGTGCAAGTGCAGTGTAGTGTAGTGAAGATATTAATCGCGAAAAAGACAAAGTTTAAAGTTTAAAATGACTGATCAAACTAATTTAGGCCTTTTGGGAACATTAAGTGTATTTGACCCCAAATATTCCGATTTTTTAATATTCAAGGAAAGGCTAAAGCAATTTTTTATTGCTAATAAAATAACGGACACCGATCGCAAAAAAGCGATACTGCTAAATACCTTATCTGAGGAATGTTATATTTTACTTAGAAATTTGTGTGTACCAAATTTACCCGAAACCAAAACTTATGAACAATTAATCACATTATTAGTTGAACATTTTTCACCAGTGAAATCTTATTTTTTGGAAAGACTAAAATTTTACACGGCAAAGCGACATTTAAATGAAAGTGTGTCTGAATGGGAAGCCAGAGTAAAAAGTCTAGCAGTCAATTGTAAGTTTGGTGAAGAATTGGAGACCGTTATGCGAGATGTTTTTGTAATTGGAATCAATGATGAAAAAATCATGGACCGTCTTTTTGAAGAAGATGCATCAAGCTCCAGTTTAAACCTAAAAAAAGTGGTAAAAATTGCGCTTTCTAAGGAATGTGCCATGAAAGAACATTCAGCCAGAGAAAACCTAGGTGCAGTGAAAATAAAAAGTGAAACCGATTTGAATTTCCATCGTCAGCGTACAGTGAGGCAGCCACGAGTTCCTCCGCGCGGTTCAGCTTCACCAGGGACATCCAGCAGCGCAGACGCAGGTACGAGTCACGGACGAGGACAGCCGGTAAGAAAATCTTCGGATCTGCCGGTAAGAAAGTGTTTTGTGTGCGGCAGGAAAAATCATAGGAGTTCTGATTGCGTTTATAAAAATTGTATATGTCATAAGTGCGGCATAAAAGGGCATTTAGCTCCGCAATGTAAAAAAAATTCTCAAAATTTTTTGAATGATGTAGAAAGTAGGAATGGAAGTTCAGATGAGTCTATATTTAGTCTGCATTGTTTTAATAATGATAATTTAATTGAAGATACAAAAAATGTTAAACCAACATTTGTTAATTTAATTGTAGAAAATGTACCGATAAGTTTCGAAGCCGATTCAGGATTTGCCCAAGCTGCAATTTCTGAAAAATTATATCGAAAACATTTTGCTAATAAGAAATTACAAAAAAATGACTTGTCATTGCAAGATTATGTTGGTGTAACATTTGAACCAATAGGATTTTTAAATTTAAATATTATGTATGAAGACAAATTTCATGTTTTAAAAACATATGTCATAAAAAATGGAGGTCCACCACTTATTGGTAGAAATGGATTAGCAATGCTTAATTTAGGTATTTGTAAAATTGCTAGTAAATTATGTAAAATAGATTCTGCAGCCAATAATATTGATATGTTGATTAATAAGTATGCGGATATTTTTACGAAAAAAATGGGTACGTTTAATAAATTTGAGGTTTCTTTAAAATTAAAAGAAGGCTCAGTTCCAAAATTTTGTAGACCACGACCTGTACCACTAGCTTTAAAACCAAAAATTGAATTAGAAATTCAGAGGTTGGTCGAAAATAAAGTTTTAATACCAACTGAATTTTCAGAATGGGCCACGCCCATTGTTCCTGTTTTAAAACAAAATGGTGGCATAAGAATATGTGGTGATTTTAAAGTAACTTTGAACTCGCATTTACTAGATCAACATTATCCATTGCCGAGAATTGAATATTTATTTTCACAATTACAAGGTGGTGACAAATTTTCCAAAATTGACTTATCAGAAGCTTATCAGCAAGTTTTGCTAACGGAAGAATCTAGGAAACTAGTAACTATTACGACACATAAAGGGCTTTTTTCATATACACGTTTACCCTATGGTATAAAAACCGCACCATCGATATTTCAAAATATCATGGAGCAAATGTTTGTTATGCCAGGTGTAGTTTGCTTTCTTGACGATATTTTAGTAACAGGGAAAAATGATCAAGAGCATTTAGATAGATTAGAAATAGTACTTAAACGTCTTCATGATTATGGGCTTAAAGTAAAGAAAGAAAAGTGTGATTTTTTTAAAAAATCAGTTAAATATTTAGGGCATGTAATTGACAGAGAAGGTTTGCATACTTCAGATGATAGAGTTCTAGCAATAAAACAAATAGCGATACCGAAAACTATTACGGAATTAAAATCTTTTCTTGGAGCAGTAAATTTCTATTGCAAGTTTGTTCCAAATGCGGCTGATGTGTTAAAACCTCTGTATAATTTATTAAAAAAAAATACCAGATGGAATTGGTCTGTTGATTGTAACAACAGTTTTGAAAAAACAAAACAAATTTTATTGTCTTCAACTGTTTTAGCACATTATGACCCTACAAAACAAATTAAATTAACTGTTGACGCTTCTAGTACGGCACTGGGAGCTACTTTGAGTCACATATATGATGATAATACGGAAAGACCGATTGCTTTTGCATCACGATTGTTAAATTCAGCCGAATTAGCGTATTCTCAAATCGAAAAAGAGGCAGCTAGTATTATTTTCGGGCTTAAAAAATTTTTTCAATATGTATATGGACAGAAATTTTATTTGTATACGGATCATAAACCTCTATTATCTATTTTTGGAGAAAAAAAAGGGTTACCAACTTTAGCAGCTAACAGATTACAGCGCTGGGCTCATATTTTGTCTGCATTTAATTATGAGATTAAATATGTAAAGTCTGATAAAAATACAGCAGATTTTTTATCTAGGTTGCCAAATAAAATAGATAAAGAACAAAATAGTGATAAAATTTTAAACTTACCTTTAAATGTTAATAGTTCTTATTTAAACTACATAAATAATTCCGATTTCACGTTAAATTTTAAACATATTAAACATGAAACATCTCGAGATGTAATTTTAAGTAAGATTATTTTTTATGTGCGTCATGGTTGGCCTAATAAATGTCCAGCTGATGAATTTAAGCTTTATTTTATGAGAAGGAATGAGATCACAATAGAATCCGGTTGCCTTATGTGGGGTTATCGGGTGATAATTCCAAGAAAATTTCAAAGACAAATTCTAGACGAATTACATAGCTCACATATGGGTATTGTAAAAATGAAGGCATTGGCAAGATCATATATCTGGTGGCCACTGTTAGACAAAAATATTGAAAATGTAGCTAATTCGTGTAGAACGTGTGCAGTATTTTCGAACAGCCCACCAAAAATATCATTAGAAGTGTGGGACTGGCCAAAAGAACCATGGACAAGGTTACACGCTGATTATTTTGGTCCTTGCTTTAATAAACATTTTTTAGTAATTCAAGATGCTACATCAAAATGGATTGAATGTTTTGAAGTAAAAAATTTAACTACTTCACATGCAATAGAAATATTTCATGAGCTTTTCTCTCGATTTGGTTTTCCTCTGGAAATTTGTACGGACAATGCCAGAACTTTTACATCTGACGAATTTAAATCTTTTCTAAGTTCACGTGGTATAAAACAATCGTTGGGAGCACCTTATCATCCAGCAACTAATGGATTAGGAGAGAGCGCGGTAAAAATTATGAAAACAGCCTTAATAAAAGCGAAACATGATAATAAAAATTTAGATATAAATTATTTCATAAATCAATTTTTATTTCAGTATAGAAATACTCCTCAAACGACTACCGGGGAAAAACCAGCTAAATTGTTATTCAATCGAGACTTACGTACTAAATTTGATTTGTTAATACCTTCAGTTAAACAAATTGTTCAAGATAAGCAAAATTATCAAAAGAAATATTACCAAAGAAAAAAAGATATTTATTTACATCAGGGGGATAATGTTTGGATTCGCGATTATAGAGCAAATAATGCAAAATGGTGTGCAGGTGTAATAAAAAAAATTATTGGCCCAAGAACCTATTTAGTTGAAACTGAATGTGGAATGATTTGGAAACGACATAAAAATCAAATTAAACCAACCCAATTAGATGAAAAACAAAAATCAGTTTCATTTATTCCACAGTCTAGTTTAATTAATACAAACAATGTAATGTTAGGAAATAGTGGTAGCGAAAATGAAATCAGTGACGAGGAAATTAGTGATTACGAAACAGAGGTGACCTCACCGGGCACATCAAGAACATTAAGACGCCGTAGTCGAATTAAACCTCCAGATAGATTAGTTATATCATAATTTTGTGTATTAGTGTAATATTGCATTTAGAATTGTAAGTATATATAGTTTTAATGATATTATTAATTTTGTAGGAGAGAGGTGTTATATATGTGAATATATTACATTTATTTTGGTCTAAACTTTCGTGGTCCTGCCACTGACTAACGATTACAAAAAATAGGGAAAAAATAGAAATGTACAAGATAAAAGGCACTGTAAAACCGTGCCAAAGCACTTTTGATATTAAAATATGTTGAAGTTAAGAGTTGTGTTATTTCATATTAAGTAGACATAACAAATATTATTAAAAAATATTTATTAAAGATAATATTATATTCGGATAAGGAAAACGCCCTTTTATTTAAGCTAATTCTCATTATTGTTTTCAAATCTACATTTAAAAAAATATATATACTTTTCAGAGGAAGCTCGTCAGAGAAAACAACATCAGAAACATCAAGCAGTAACCGGACCCGTTTTTACATTTGTTAAAACAGACAAAAATGCTAATTTCAAATGGGGCGTTAGACATCATGTGGGCCACAAGCACCCTAGTCATAAATAATGAATACCTGATAATTAGCTAATTGTAATAATTACATAAGTTATTTTAGTTTTTTAATAAATATAGAAATATTTTGTATCTCTTCTCTTTATTCTCATTTTTGTAAACAACAATTGCAATATGTAATAATTTATTTTAAACCTACCCACTTCTAAATAGTAAACATTTTAATAAAAAAAAAATGTGCCTACCCTCAAAACATTGTATAGAATGTTTTTTCGCAGGTACAACCGTGGACAATAAAATGTTTCGACCTAAACTTCATATCGCTCTGTATAAAACAGGTTTTTATTAGTTTCGCTCTTTAAACCCCTTTAAATGCTTTAAACTTTTTGTCCACAGCATAGGTGCAAACTACATACAATATGCTACAAACACAAACTTAAAAGTAGCCATAGCGATATAATTAACACGTTTTATACAAATTTTATCACTATATCAAAACATTTCGAAACATTTTCCATGTTTGTCATACACCGTTGTATGTATTGTCTAAAGATATCTATTTGTAGCATATAGTTTTCGTTTTCTTATACCTTAGTCCAAGAGAATTAAGCTCAAAACCTCCAGATATGGCTGTTGCTTGACGTAGATTAGATATTAGTAAAAATCGGTCGAAAATAATATACAGGGTGTCTCATAATTAGCTGCCAACCCTGAACAGGCCGATTCTATGATCAAAACTAAGTAAAAAAGTTCATATGAACATGGGTCCGGAAATGCTTCCTAAGGGCACAGGAACCCATTGAAGAGGGAGGAATGGAAATCATTTTTTTGCAATATCTCTCAATCGCGTTGTGATAAATGAATGAAATTTGGTATACACAGCTAAATTTTATTCATTTATCACAACGCGATTGAGAGATATTGCAAAAAAATGATTTCCATTCCTCCCTCTTCAATGGGTCCCTGTGCCCTTAGGAAGCATTTCCGGACCCATGTTCATATGAACTTTTTTACTTAGTTTTGATCATAGAATCGGCCTGTTCAGGGTTGGCAGCTAATTATGAGACACCCTGTATAT
>NW_019417802.1:38197-39410 GCF_000390285.2 Anoplophora glabripennis
AAAATTTAGCTGTGTATACCAAATTTCATTCATTTATCACAACGCGATTGAGAGATATTGCAAAAAAATGATTTCCATTCCTCCCTCTTCAATGGGTCCCTGTGCCCTTAGGAAGCATTTCCGGACCCATGTTCATATGAACTTTTTTACTTAGTTCTGATCATAGAATCGGCCTGTTCAGGGTTGGCAACTAATTATGAGACACCCTGTATACAATGGAAATATAACATTGCGCCAAGAAAAAAAGTTGTGCTATTTGCAGAAAAAATTAATAACTGCAAAAATACTCAAAAATGACGTGTTTTTTCTAACATTTTCCAATGTAACATCTTAAATATGCAGTTTACAGAAAAAACTATTACTGATGAAATTGTTTGTTATGAAATTTGCTACATGATAGAATTGCTTTGATACCTGCACCTATCATATTTTTGTTGCTAAATAGCCAAAACAACGTAAGAAAGTGATGAAAATCGAGGTAATTTGAAAGCGTTCAACTGACAGGCAAGAAATTGTCCAATTCTACTATAAATGTAGATGCAAGTACTTTAAAGGATTACAAAACGAAATTCCAAAACCCGATCAAAATCGGTCTGATAGTTTTGGTATGAGACAATTTGTTACTAAATTTCAGCGCAAAATGTCGTTATTTTTTTATGTGAGTGCTGGGGTTAAAGTTAGGCATTTTAATTGGCGATGATTTTTTTACACATACTTGGACCCCTTAGCAATCATATGGAATCGTTATAATATCAATTCTTTTTTTGAATAATTTTTGGAGCGAATTTAAAAGTTCGAAAAATTTTGACTATAAACAAATACTTTCGTGAAGCAGTTTTGCGGGTTGGAAAATATACCAAAGTATTAAAAAACAGTTCTCGGAAAGACGCTTAACTTGAAAAAAAGAACGTTCAAATCGGTCTTATAAGTTCCGAGATATAAAGTGTCAAAGTCAACAAGCGCTTGCTGCAAATCTATGCATAATGTAACAACAATAAAAATTGAATGTGGTAGTTTTTTTCAAGAACTTTCCGTATTTGTTTTTATAAATATGATCGCACGTGTGCTTTTTTATGAAAATTCAATGAATATCACCAAGCCGACCATTTGTGCCGCAAAACCGAGGGGAGGGGATGAATTATAAAAGTTGAAATCGCGCGTTCGGCGATCTGGCTGTCTCTGAAACAGAAAAGGTTAGCGGGCAGGGGGGGGG
>NW_019417803.1:0-930 GCF_000390285.2 Anoplophora glabripennis
TATATATACACAAAGATCTAAACTTTATGATACATTCAACTCCACGAAGATTCATGAATAAATAAAAAACTTATAGTAACTCAAAGTGGAGGTAAATTATCTTAGCTCGTTCAGTCGGCGTGGGGAGGGAACCAGCTCGTGAGATTCAAAATCGTGCCTCCTCGAAAATTTTGTAATATCTCAGCTTCCGCTTGACGTAGAAGCTTCACTGTTTTTTAAACTGGGATAGCTCGTCGAAAAAATGTCAACTAGACCACCAAGCAAGCCCTAAAATATCCAACCCCTAAAATAATGGTTGGCTCTTATAAGTGGTTTTTTAAAATATTTTTTCGTCGTGCAATTTGACTACAAATACATTTAAACATATGGAATGCAATTAACAAGCTCTAAAATGTTATCCAACCCCCAAACCAAGGGTTGGTTTTTATTACCGTCCTTTTTATTCATTATTTTTTCTAAAATTTTACAGAAAATATATTTTCTACAAAGAACAATTATTATTTTTGTTACTTTGAGCGTTTTTATTTATATATTTTCACTGTGTACATACATATGTATTTCGTATACAGGGTGGGCCACCAGTAACGCCTCGGTCACTAGTGACCAAACGGCAAATGTTACAGAAACCTGTTTAGGTGGGTATGTGTAGGTTGATTACGGCTACATTTTAAAAATATTTTGAGATATACAGGGTGTCCAGGAAAAGCGTACCATATCAAAGTTATGTTTTTTTAAATGGAACACCCTGTATTTTACTGCATTTTTGAAAGCACCGTAAAAAAATAGGTGAACTTTATTAAAGGTTCTGCATACCTAGGACTTACAGTTTGTGAGATATTTCAATTTAAGTGAAAATGCAGACATAGCGTAGAAATTTAATATTAGCAATAAAAAAATAATTTTAAGGAAGCAGCTTTGGAGGGTCTATTT
>NW_019417803.1:1730-23929 GCF_000390285.2 Anoplophora glabripennis
GCCTGCATTTTCACTAAAATTGAAATATCTCACAAACAATAAGTCCTAGGTATGCAGAACCTTTAATAAAGTTCACCTATTTTTTTACGGTGCTTTCAAAAATGCAGTAAAATACAGGGTGTTCCATTTAAAAAAACATAACTTTGATATGGTACGCTTTTCCTGGACACCCTGTATATCTCAAAATATTTTTAAAATGTAGCCGTAATCAACCTACATATACCCACCTAAACAGGTTTCTGTAACATTTGCCGTTTGGTCACTAGCGACCGAGGCGTTACTGGTGGCCCACCCTGTATGTTGTTGCAATTCAAAACATTTAGAATATGTGCAACATTTTGTTGATTTTTTTTAAATACGAATAATGTCATTTAAGAATAAAGGTTAGTAAAATTATGTAAACATTATTATGGACCATGCATGCCTACGCTATATACAGCATGCATTTGCCTTTATGTATATATTATAATTCTATAAATAATTATATTTTTTGTGTTTTATTTATTATAATTTAGTTTAGTTTGTTCTGTTTAGTTTATTTATTAAATAATGTTAGACGCCAATTTATAGTATTATAAAGATTTGTTTAACATGTGGAATGTATTTAAAATATTTAAATTTTGAATTTTCTTATAGTATCTTTAAAAAATATCACAATAAAATATGTTCTATACTTACCAAGCTAGCTCTTTTTATGTCACTTAATTTGATTTTGAATCTTTAAATGTAAATTTATTCATTATATATAGACTAGTAGTGTACTTTCTGCAAATTATAGAATAAAAATTTTAATAGAGCATGTTGATATCTCAGTAGCCGGTTCTAAAGGTTTTTTTTTAAATTAATTATAAAGAAAATGTTTAATATGTAATTAATTTTCTTTGCTTTTGTTAAAAAAATAAAATAGTATTTTTTTAATTGAGTTTGAAATTCGTATATTGTAATAACAGGTTATAAGTTTATAAAATCCTTCCTAATTCCCTATCTAACCTGAGCTAAATTATTTCTAATTTCTTATTCTATAAACTTATAGTTTCTTGTTACCTATACTACACTTTTGTTGTCCTTTTGTCTATATTTTCCTCACTAGTAATGTCCTTCCTGTAATCTCTCTCCTCTCTCTTTTCCTTTCTTTTTTCCAATCGAACTCTCCTCTATTTTGTCTTGTTCTCCTTCTGTGTCCTACTCCACTCCGTTGCCTGCCACTGTCTGAATCACCTCCCTGGCTCGTACTGCTCCTTTCCTTTTGTAAATGGCTACGACAATTCAAAATGATGTTTTACTAACCTGACAGTATTATGACTAGATTGAGTTATCTGTCAATTTAGACTTCACCCTAATTTTCTTTCTGCCAAATAACTTCTTCTTTCCTATTCCCTAACTCTCACTGTTCTCTTCTTTGTTTATTGTTTTTTTTTAAATGACCCACAATAACTTTGTGCTTGATTATTTTTTTTTTAATTCTCCTCAGCACTTGTTTTTTTCTTGGTAGTTCATATGATTTCCTTTTAATCTTCTATATTTTATTTCACTTCTTATTTTAATCTTCTTTTAATTGCTATGATTTGTATGTCTTCTAATTCCTCTTTTTAACTTCTTGATTCTCCTCACTATTTATTTCTGTCTCCCCGATAACCACTTTTTTTATCATTTTCTTTCTCACCGCACTCATATCTAATTACAATGTTTATTAATATATCGTTTTCAATCTTAAAAAATCTGATTATTTTATAATTTATACATTTTTAATTTACCATTTTTAATAACATTTTATTCTTTTTTTAACTACATTACATTATTTTGTGGACACTTTTTATTCCTTTAGACTGAGATTTCATTATAATTTTCATATCATTATAAACTGTCACTTTTCATCCCGCTGTCACCCAAATTATCCTTACTATTTTGTCACCATATATCCAGCATGTCATTACTTGTTGTATTTTAACTTAACTTCTATTAGATTTTATAATTAAAAACTCGCAATTCAATTTCTACCTGTTACAATACACAGTACGCGCCTAAAATGTGGAATAAATTCAGTAAAAACGAAACACATTTTTTTTGGGAAAAATCCTCGAACAGGTCGATTTTTAATTTAGAAAATACATATTTTAGCATAAAAGGCGATTTTCAACCGTCATTTGTTTTCGAATAATAACGTCATCGACATTTTTTTAAATTGCAACCCCCTATTTTTTTTCTTGATTCTGAAAGATCGTTTCATTGTCGATCCGACAGTATTAAAATGTTGCCATCTTACATAGGAAAGTTTTCGAGTAAATGACGATTGAATGTTAGAAAACCCAAATCAATTAAAATAAAGCAAAAACGTTATCAAATTTAGTTTTTCGAAATGTTTCGAAAGTTTTTTATGGATCACGTAGGTGTAAATCTTTCCAAAGTGTCACTGTGATACCATCTTTCTAAGTATTGTAAGCGATATAAAAATTATTGTTGAATTTAAAGTATTATGGCACCTTTAACTGTCACACAAAGAATTGAAATTTTAATTCTTATCTGATGCGGGGATAATACTAGAACGCAGCAGGAAGTTTGCGATTGAAAAACATTCAGATCGCCGTATCAGCCAATCAACAGTCAGTAAGATAGAATCTAAATTTAGAGAAACTGGCAATGCTGTAGATATTCCAAAACCTGGACGTTAGTGAAGATCACAAACAGAACATTTTGATAAGTATGGTAGATAATAATCCTCATAATACTTCACGATTGGTTGCATTAAACAATGAAATTAGTCAGACCATAGTGCTACGTATCCTTACAAAATTCAACTTGTGCAGGAACTCCATGAAGACGATCCCGACCGCCGCTTACACTTTTGTGAAATTATGATGGATTTATGTCAAGTAAATAGAAATTTACACCGGCTAATACTTTTTTTGTACCACCGTCAAACTTGCATGTATTGGAGTAGATAGGCTATAGGCGTTCAACGCCAAAATCCCATGTATTTTCTTACGAAGGTTCATTCTGGTCATTTTTGACCAATTTTACCCCCACTCCTCCACCTTTTCCCTTCCCCCTCCCCTTCCCAGCCAGCCAATCAGAGCGCAGCATTTGGCTGGGGCGGGAAATTCAAAATGTAGTCACCTAGGTCTTTGCCCCGCCTAGGGCTTTGCCCCTTGGGCCCCCATGCAGGTATACCCACGTAGACGCGTGCTCCCTAGGGCCCCCACGCAGGCGCGTGCTTTCTAGGACCCCCACCTAGGGCTTTGCCCCACCTAGGACTTTGCCCCCTAGGCCCCATGCAGGTATCTCCATGTATGTGTGTAGGATTCCCCATGTAGACAAGAGTATTGTGCCCTGCATAGGCCTCTTGCGTGTACCCCGCGTAGGTATGTCGAAGTCGTGTAGAGCTTCGCCCGCCACCGCGGGTCCCAAACGTGGTCGAGCGGTGACGATGACGTAGGCAGTAGCCGCGATTTTCAATTTGTAATAGTAGTTCGTAACGCGACCGAGCGTGTGTGCGTAGATGTCGCTGTAAGTGAAGCGCGGGACTAATAATTAAATATAATATGGCTAAAAAAATATTTACTGGAATTTACTTTAGGAATGTTAAAAAGAAGAAAGTGTTAAAATAGAACAGAAAGGGTCAATCCTTCTTCGTCTTAAATGTTCATATATATTTCTTAAGTTCATATTAAAGCCTAATGATAAATAAATTCTTTTAAATAGCAAATTGTATTGAAATAGAAATTATTCCGCTTAGGTGTGGTAAGAAAACCAAGTTAACAAACGCTAGCACAGCTGTCTCAATAAAATAAGCGAGTAGCCTGTTTCGACATCACGATTATCAAGTGCAGTCACTGCACTAACGCCGGTTTTCTTCGCGAATATAGCCGTGATAATAATCATTTTTCTAATTAGAATTATTATTGTCATAAAATCAACGAGTCTGCTCTGCTTGTTTTTTGTTAAAAGTTTCTCGGACTATTATAGTGAGTGGTGCTTTTTGTGTGTATCCTTTTGGCTAAAGAAAGGTAAGTCTATATGTACATTTTCAATTAAAAACGTAGCTTTGTGTAGCAGTTATAATCTTAAACAGTAATTAGATGAAATTATTTTTCATAGTAAAAAATTCTAAACTAAAAATATTAGCATTAAATTCTAAAACAATCAAACCAGCTACCAAAATTAGTGGTATATTAAAACAAATTCACTTAAACGTTTATTATTTAACGAAGAAAAAATTCTATTTAAAACCACCATTATACAGGGCGTTATTTTAGCAGTTGAGAAAAAACAATAGTTACAGGGTTTTTATAAAAAGTTACAAATTATTTGACAACAACAAGATGGCGGCTAAAAAATCTAAAGAATTAATTTTTTATATTATTATTTTTATAGACAGCGGAAAGACAGAGAGAGAGAGAGCAGCGTTGGAAAGGCATGCATTTTGGCTACAGAACGACAGAGGCATGGAAACCCCAAAAAAAAACAAAGCAAAAATAGAGGACAGAGGGTATATATTTATTATAATAACTGAAAAAATGAACCAAAAACAATTAAACAATAGGTAATTAGACGATTCTTTATCGAAAAAAGATAAAGGCAATTTACTAGAATTATAAAATCAAAACCAACAATCAGATTGAAATTTTTTTTATTTAAAACCAGCATTATACTGGGTGTTATTTTAGCAGTTGAGAAAAAACAATAGCTACAGGGTCTTTATAAAAATTTACAAATTATTTGACAACAAGATGGCGGCTAAAAATCTAAAGCATTAATTTTATAGACAGGGGAAAGACAGAGAGAGAGCAGCGTTGGAAAGGCATGAATGTCAGCCATAGGACGACAGAGACATGGAAACCAAAAACAAGACAAAAATAGAGGACAGAGGGTAAACTGCTTCGAATTTCATCATTTCAGATTGCTTTTCAGTTTTAGTACACAGTCCACGTATTCTAAAAACTATAATTAGCTGTTAAAATGGCTTACTTAGAATAAAATCGTATTAAAAACATTAATCTTAAACTACAATTACTTTTCCTAGTAAAAAATTCTATAATTAAAAATATTAGCATTCTAAAAACTATAATTTAGCTGGTAAAACAGCTCATTTAATACAGCAAAAATCACTTAATCGTAATAAACCTTAACTAACCGAAAATTTAATAAAAAGGGTAATCTTCGTATAATACAGGGCTTTATTATAATAACTGAAAAAAATGACCCAAAAACAATTAAACAGTAATTAGACGAATCTTTATCGAAAAAAGATAAAGGTAATTTACTAGAATCTTAAAAAATCAGACCAAAAAAATCTAGACAAAAAAATTCCTATAAATCAGATCGAAAAAATTTATATTTAAATTAGTACTAATATTCTAACAGAAAATTATGAATTAAAAAATCAAACCGAAAAATAGTATTATTTTAATAACTTGAGAAATTAAATAAAAACCCCATTATTTCAACAGGAAATGGGTAGAATACAGATATACGGGGTCTTTATAAAAAGATACAAATTATTTGACAACAAAATGTTGGCTAAAAATCTATAAAGCATGAATTTTATAGGCAGTCTAGCCAGGACAGAAAGACATGAATTTTGGCTACAGAGGCATGAAGCTCAAAACAAGACAACAGAACGACAAGGCATACGAAGGGCAAGTTGCTAGATTTTTCTGCATTGTAGGGCGTGTCGTTTGTACCGATTCAATACACAGTTAAATATGCTGGCTTGATACAGGTACCCGTGTCGTGTAGGGGTTTATCTTAAACGATTACCTAAGGGTAATCATTGGATTTTTCCTTGCCAACGAAAAAAGGTTTCAGCTACACGCGAAAAACTTAAATCCGCCCGTGAACGCGAAAGGCTTTCGGGCTATCAAAACAATAAAAATGGCTGTCTTGTGGTTAGGACAAATTCAAAAATATAATTGTTTGGTGCCATACTCTTGGCGTAATTCAAACATTTCGACGGCAGTGTTTCAAACTAAACAGATCCGTTGCGACTTAGGACATATTTGAACATTATAGGGTCTTTCCTTACAATTAAAAATTACTATTGACTACATTAAAAAAATATTCAAATTTAATTTTTTCGTAAAATTATTTTTTACCACTATTTTTAAGTAAAGTACAGTTTGACGTCATTTTTCATAATTTTTCCATATTTGATTTTTCTATATTTAATTTTTTATTAAAGTACAGTTTTAGTAAAGTATAGTTTTGACCTAATTTTCACATAAATAATTTTTCTGTTTTTTTATTAAAGTTCAGTTTGACGTCATCTTGCATCGGAAAGTGATGCCCCGAATTATTCGGTTCAGGCGTAAGAGTAAATCTTTTTTTTCTATATTTAATTTTTCGTAATTTTTCTACTTTTTAGTAAAGTATAGTTATAGTTTTGGTGTAATTTCTACATAAAATAATTTTTCTGCTTTTCTATATTAAGTTTTCATAAAATAATTAGTAATTTGTGGCTTGAAACAATTTAAAAAAAAAAATTACAAAAAACTTACCTGTTTGGCTAAGGGAAAGTGGCAAACGGGCCCAGAGGGCGGCTGCAGAGGCAGGTAATGGGGTGGGGGCAGTTCTTTGATAGCCATAGAGGGCCTCACAATAATTAGTTGGAAGCCCCAGCAACTCAATTCCACAAAAATATGTTCGCACGTATGCGCACAAACGAAAGCGTTATCTATACATACCCCTTGAAGGCGACAACTCTTATCTTATTAGGACTGCTATTACAGACGCCAAGGGCTGTACTCTCCCGCATGAAAGCGGTACCTGTCACGCTAACGTGAGGAAGAAAGTCGACCACCAGCCCAAATTACCATCTTCTTAGCCACGCAAGCACCACCTCCGTACACCTCAACAGATCAGCAAAGAATGAACAAGTAACCGACATGTCTCGGCTAGTAACTTACTACCATGCATGTCGCGCGCGGTTTCTGCATCTTACGAGCTATCAACTCGCACACTGCTACGATTTACATGCATTTAAATAGGAAAACGTTTCAAACTAGGCGGAATCTTAAATTAGCATTGATTCTTATGACCGTAACGCACACATCACAGATATCAAGGGGCCTTTTTGCTATCGGTTAGTAGTTGATCGAGCTCAGAGTATTCCATGTATACAGCGTGTCCCACTAGTGCGGGAAAGTCCAATATCTTTGTTAAAATGAGGAATATATAGATGTTTCTTTTTACTGTGTTACCACATTTCTTGGAATGTACAAATTAAAAATATATTCAACTATACAGGGTGTTCCACTTTTCCTGGCCAGACACCAACTTTGGTTTTTTAAATGGAAACACATTTTTTATATTTTTTTTCGGATTCTACATCAAAAATAAAGGGTACTTTGTGTAGAATAGCTCTATCCAAATACTCACAGTTTTTGAGATATCTCGCTTGAAAGGTTTTTCTAGTCGATATTGGTGGATATGGATTATTCTATTATTTATTTACTAATTCTTCTTTAGAGTAATTCATTTCACAATTATTAATGTTGCTTTTCTATTAAACCTTTTGTGAATCGAAAATTTTCCAGATTATCCTTTGACAGGAGCCTACTATGTTATTTTACATATAAGCTATTTGTAAACTTCGCATTTTTTTCATAGAAATGAGATTTCATGAAAAACTAATGAATTTTGGTATAGGAGCAGGTATAGCAAAGTTGTAGAGAATTTAATTCTGTATCTCATGGTATGAAAATATACAGGGCGTTGCATTTAAAACATTCGAGATTTTTCAATTTTAAAATTGGCAATTTTGACATGATATTTTGGACGCCCTGTATAACACAGGCTAGTTTTTGGAGCATGATTCGGAAGAGTCATCCTTACTAAACATCTGATTAAAAAAATGGGCTTAGTAGCTATTAGTACTCTTTATTTTTGATGTAGAATCAGAAAAACATATAAAAAATGTGTGTTTCCATTTAAAAAACCAAAGTTGGTGTGGTCCAGGAAAAGTGGAACACCCTGTATAGTTGAATATATTTTTAATTTGTACATTTCGAGAAATGTGGCAACACAGTAAAAAGAAAAATCCATATATTCCTCATTTTAACATATATAGATATTGGACTTTCCCGCACTAGTGGGACACGCTGTATAGTATGAGCTCGGATACTTTTCTCCCCGAGCGCTTTCTGATACATAATACCGCTGTTGGGAATAGAATATTTGTGTGCCGCGTGTGTGCTCGCTGGAGATCTTTTGCGTACGTTTCAAGTGCCTGGATGAAAGACGAGGGTCGCAAGAGAACGCTCCGAGCAGGCAGTATGCGTGCAATTGTCAGTGAGAGTGCACGACCATAATAAAAAATAAATACAAAATTCACTGTATTGTCTGTAAAAACGAAAACAAAATAACTAACTACAATCCACCAGCAGTTTCAATATCAAACATGGTCCATTCGAGCCACATGATGTGCTAGAAGAAGAAAACGTTTTTGGAGACAAGCAACAGGTGTTATTGCCGGAGCCGGCCAAGTGAGAGTCGCCGCGTCGAGTAGCATTAACTACGAGTTTCAGCGGCCATCTTCCCGGTTTCTCAGGGCGAGAAAAGCAGTCAAGTTGCAACAAAAAAGAGTTGTTGGATGCCACAAGCGCAAGGGGTGAGTCGTATCCTTTTCAATTTCCTATTATTAGTCCTATTATTTTGTTCCTATAAAAATAAAAAGGAGGTCTATCTGGCAAGTCAAGTTTGCACTATAATTATAGGGAGAAAGGTATTTACGATTTCTCTCTCACAATTTCAATATGGCGTCTCAAGACGAAATCAATAAATTAATCCGTAAACGGGGATCCATAAAGGCATCTTTGACGAATTTAAAAAAATTTCGTTGAGAAAATGCAAGCAAAACAAAATTTGAGTGATGTAGAGATTACACAAATGCAAGAAAGGCTCCGTAGAGCATAACAATTTTTTGATGAATTTATTAATATTCAAAACGAGATAGAATCCATTGTGGATGCTCCAACTGAACAGTATTTGCAGCGGGCGAGTTTCGAGGATGAATTTTATGACAACGTCAATTGCAAAAAAAATATCGGAGTTTTCAGTGGAAAGCAATGACGCTGCAAGCAATCATTCTGTATCGGAAGCAAATGACGATTCTTTTACAAAAATACATGGGGTAAAATTACCAGTAATAGATTTACCAAAATTTTCGGGCAAGTTTGAAGAATGGCTTGAAATCCGCGAGACTTATAGATCCTTGATTCATGAAAGTCAAGCCATTTCAAAAATTCAAAAATTCCACTATCTAAAAGTATCTCTTGTGGGGGCGCAGCCCAGGTTATAAAAGGAGTTGAGTTCTCGCAACAAGGTTACAATGAGGCGTGGGAAACACTCTGTAAACAGTGATACGTTAATTCACAATCATGTCAAAGCGTTATTCGGTCTAGAATCTTTGCACAAGGAAACGTCCTATTATATTAGGAGATTTATCAATACCATAAATCAGCATTTATTTGGGTGAACCAATAGATTCATGGGACACAATGCTAATATTTTTAATATTTTTCAAAATTAACCGGAGACGGGTTGCAAGAATGGGAAAAATTCGCAAAGTAATTAAAACAACGGCCAACACTAAACAATGTAAAAGAATTCTTACGCGATAGGGCTGACTATTTAGAAAAATTAGAAACGAAAGGTAGAAATAAACAAAGTTCAACAAATACACGGGACAAGCAAATCACTAGAGGGTTGCTCACTACAGGTAATTACGCATGTAACTTTTGCAAAAAAACGCATAGTATTTATTCCTGCTATAAATTTGCAAAGCTATCCGTACAGGAACGAGTTCAATTCGCTGAAAAATCAAATTTATGTTTAAACTGCCTAAGAGGGGGTAATAATGTCAAAAGGTGTAGGTTAGGTCCTTGTAGAAAATGTAATAAGTGGTACAATACGCTCCTACATCTTGACGAGCCAAACGCGAGCGCCAATGAAAACAAGGAAAAGCGCGAACCACCTGAGGCTGCAACTAG
The DNA here is from genome assembly GCF_000390285.2 of Anoplophora glabripennis. Lineage (NCBI taxonomy): Eukaryota > Metazoa > Arthropoda > Insecta > Coleoptera > Cerambycidae > Anoplophora > Anoplophora glabripennis. The sequence continues at coordinate 11,717 of NW_019417803.1, forward strand.
TACCAGTGTTTCTGAATCTCGCTTAAAATATTCCCGTGACAATTACGTATTTTTATCAACGGCCTGCGTAAATGTAAAGAATATGGAAAATAAGATGTATCAAGTACGTTGTTTGCTAGATTGCGGATCCCAGTCATCCTTTATAACTTCAAGTATGTGTCAAACACTCGGTTTTAAAAGAGAAAGCGCAAATGTGACAGTATCAGGCATATCCAGTAATTTATTACAGGTACAAGATAAATGTTAAGTAACTATAAAATCATTGTGTACCAATTATCAAACAAATTTAACATGTTTTGTGCTGTCATAAATTACAGATACATTACCCAGGAATAAAATAAATATATCTAAAATCATTGTGCCAAAAGAAATTTTGTTAGCGGATCCTGAATTTAATAAACCAGCAAAAATCGATATGCTTATCGGTGCGGATCTGTTTAGGGACCTACTATGTTCCGGGAAAATTTCCAATGGTAGCAACAAACCGATATTTCAAGAAACAAGGCTGGGTTGGGTGGTATTAGGGCCAATGGGCTCATCATTTAAAAACGATACTAAGTGCATGGTAAACACGGTCGCAATAGATTTACATAGTCATTTCAAAATTTTGGGAAATAGAGGAACTTAATATGCCAAAGCCGATGTCGGACGAGGAAATTGCTTGTGAATCGAGTTTCCGCGAAAATACGCGTAGAGCATCGGATGGCAGGTTTATAGTATCAATGCCACTTAAACAACCACCTCAATGTTTAGGCGAATCGCGAGCGCAGGCAATAAATCGCTTCTACAGCACAGAGCGCAAATTGGCAAAAAATCCAAAATTAAAGGAACGTTATGTAGAATTTATGGGAGAATACGAAAAATCAGGTCATATGAGCTTAGTAGAAAATGACGTGGAAAATATAGAATATTTTATGCCACATCATGGAGTTGTGCGCGAGGAAAGCAAAATTACGAAACTCCGCGTTGTTTTTGACGCAAGTACTCCCTCTACTAACGGAATATCTCTCAACAATATACAAAGGGTAGGGCCTGTCTTACAGGATGATTTATTTTCCATACTTCTCAGATTTCGCAAACACACCTATGTCATTTCAGCGGACATTGGTAAAATGTACGACAGGTGCTGATAGAACCGGAACAAAGGTGTTTGCAAAAGATAATTTGGCGACCAAATCCTTCTGAGGCGCTTAAAACGTATTCTTTAAACACAGTGACGTATGGTCAGGCATGTGCAAGTTTCCTGGCGATACGTTGTATTTTCGAGCTCGTGCGCGAATGTGAGGCCAGTAAGCCCAAGATAGCGCATATTATTCGTCGCAATTTCTATGTAGACGACTTGCTAACCGGAGCAGACACCACGATGGAAGCATCGCAAATCGCAAACGATATTTATAAAGTTTTAAAATCGGGATGTTTTGAATTGCGAAAATGGTATTTCAATCAACCTGATATAATCAAGAATTTAGCTTGCGGTACCGACTGCGGAATATTAGAATTTGCTCCCGACGAAAATGCAAAAATTTGAGTTTAATGTGGTCATGCCACTCGGACGTGTTGAAATACAGGGTGTTTCAGAAAGACCTCCCGTAAATTCAGGGGGTGATAGTACGACAAAAAATAAGAATTTTTTTGTCTTATGAACTATATGTCTATCTCCTCTTGTTTTCGAGATACAGAGCGACAAAATACAATTTTTTAAATAGAATTTTTACGAAAATTTCCAAACGGTGCGAAATATATATATGAAATTTGGTATTCTGGGGTTTTTAAGGACGCCAAATACGCTGGTCTAATTATTTTTGTATATTTTATAGAGCGCGCTAGTTATGCTACATTCGTATTACATTTTAAGTTCTAATTTTTTTGAGGTTAGGTTAGGAGGCATTCGGGCTCCAATTTCTAATGTACACTTTATTTTCTAAAAATAATGTACTCTTGTTAGAACTTCCTAATGTGGACGATTTTCGAGAAAAAAGGCTTTTAATTGAACTATTACAATATTACGTTGTAGAAAATAAGTAACTTTTTTCAAAATAGGCTTATGTCAAAACTTATTGATGAATGTCTCATAAACAACGCATACAATGTCAGTAATATTTTAAACTCTAATTAACTTTATATCAAAATTTTAGTGACTGTAATTAGTCATTACTAACTACAGTCACTAACAATCACTAAAATTTTGATATAAAGTTAATTAGAGTTTAAAATATTACTGATAATGTATGCGTTGTTTATGAGACACACATCAATAAGTTTTTACATAAGGCTACTTTGAGAAAAGTAACTTATTTTCTTCACCGTAATATTGTAAGAGTTCAATTATAAGCCTTTTTTCTTGAAAACCGCATTAGGAAGTTCTAACAAGAGTACATTATTTTTAGAAAATAAAATTATACATTAGAAATTGGAGCCCGAATGGTAAAAAACCTAACCTTAAAAAAATTAGAACCTAAAATGTAATAGGAATGTAGCGTAACTAGTGCCCTCTATGAAATATCCAAAAAATAATTAGACCAGTGTATTTGGCGTCCTTAAAAACCCCAGAATACCAAATTTCATAAAAATATTTCACACCGTTTGGAAATTTTCGTAAAAATTCTATTTAAAAAAAATTATTTTGTCGCTCTGTATCTCGATAACAAGAGGAGATAGACATATAGTTCATAAGACAAAAAATTCTTATTTTTTTACGTACTATCACCCCCTGAATTTACGGGAGGTCTTTCTGAAACACCCTGTATAATATCAAAACTTATTTCGAAGAAAAGGCTACTAAGCGATCAGTCTTATCAATCATCGAGAAAATCTTCGACTCGTTGGGATTAGTGAGTCCTTGCACAATACTTGCTAAAATGCTAATGCAAAAATTATGGACCGCAATATTATCCTGGGACCAACCATTGCCTGGTCCTTTGATGACTGCCTGGGTCAGATTTCAGGCAGATCTACCCAATTTAAACAGCATAGAAATACCACAACATGTTGTGTGCCCGGCACACACAAATATACAGTTGCATGGATTCTCGGACGGTTCCGAACAAAGTTATGGTGCCTGCGTGTATATACGAAGTACAAATAGAAGCGAAGAGATATTTGTGCGTCTGCTATGTGCCAAATCAAAGGTCGCGCCTCTCCAATCGCTCACTATACCGCGGTTAGAATTATGCGCCGCGCTTCTTCTGGCCAAACTTGTCGAGGGCGTGACAAAATCTATGAACATGAACTTTAGTTGTGTAACATATTGGTCGGATTCCTCTATCGTATTGGCTTGGATAAAAACAAGCCCACATCTACTAAAAACATTTGTTAGTCATCGAGTTTGCACAATACAAAAAATAACAGATTTCGGGAATTGGCGCTATGTTTCAACTTACGATAATCCAGCCGATTTAATTTCTCCAGGTATATGCCCAAGCCAATTATTGGACTCCAAATTGTGGTGGCATGGACCGGATTGGTTAAGGCCCTCTTGCTGGCCGCCTAGCAAGCAGGATGAGGTAGAAATTCCGGAATAAAAATCTGTAGTCACATCCATGCCGCTAGCTTTCAGACAAAGTTCATCTTTGACCGCTTTTCAGAATTTTCCAAGTTACAACGAGTTACTACCTATTTATTGAGGTTCAAGAACAATTGCCTACGTGGGCGTAAAATAGACCCCTTAAATGCGCAGGAATTAAACAGTGCCATAAAATGTTTAGTCGCAATTGCTCAGAAGGAAATGTTTCCTAACGACCTGCATTCACTTATCGATCATTCTTCCGTAACGAAGGGAAGCAAGTTATTGGGTTTATCACCGTTCGTGGATGAGGAAGGCTTGATAAGGGTTGGCGGAAGACTTAAAAATTCCGATTTTAAACGTGAGCATATCAAGCTTTTACATGCTGGTCCTCAACATTCTTTTAGAGGTCGTCTCAAGTTTATCAACCGATTCTTTTATTCTAGCGCTCAGACGTTTTGTTTCTCGTAGAGGCAGACCCCTCAAAATTATTTCCGACAATGGTACGAATTTTGTCGGTGCTAAGCGCGTACTTACCAGATTTCTTAACACAAATGAGACCGATATTTTAAGTAAATGTTCCGATGACGGTATTAATTGGCAATTTTTACCTCCATACTCCCCCCATTTTGGTGGTCTCTGGGAGGCTGGAGTCAAAAGCCTTAAGCATCATTTAAAACGAGTTTTAGCTGAGTCCAAATTAAAATTTAAAGAATTTGCAACGGTTACTACCCAGATAGAGTCCATTTTAAATTCTAGACCAATTTCTCCTTTATCAAGCAACTCAAACGACCTTATCCCCCTAACACCGGCGCACTTTCTCATCGGAAAGCCCTTGGTTTCTGCTCCTGACGAGAATGTTACCGACATCAAGAGTAATCGACTTAGCCGATTCCAATTAATTCAGAAAATGTGTCAGCACTTTTGGAGAAGATGGTCAGCTGAATATATCTCTGAATTGCAACAGATATCAAAATGCAAATCCACACAGGGGCAACTTCGTGAGGGTGCTTTGGTTCTCCTCAAAGACGACCTGGCAAGGCCTACCGAATGGAAATTGGGTCGAGTGCAGCAGTTGCATTTCGGTAGTGATGGGATCGCGCGAGTGGCATTCGTTAGAACCAAAGACAAAATAGTTAAACGTAACTTTTCTGAGCTTTGTCCTCCCATAGACTGTTGAAAGTGGGTACTTTCAAGGCGAGGGGATGTTGTGAATAGAATATTTGTGTGCCGCGTGTGTGCTCGTTGGAGATCTTTTGCGTACGTTTCAGTGTCAAGTGTCTGGATGAAAGACGAGGGTGGCAAGAGAACGCTCCGAGCAGGCAGTATGCGTACAATTGTCAGTGAGAGTGCACGACCATAATCAAAAATAAATTTTAGTAGATAAGCAAAAGGAGATCCAGCTCAATTTGCATAATTTAGGGGTGAAGAAGATGTTCAGGGCAGATTCCCTCGAAGAGGTGTCATTGAGAGGCAGATTCCCGCGAAGAGGGGTTTTAGATTTTGTAGAAGATGTAAAAAAGAAGACGTTCCGGGCAGATTCCCGTTAGGAGGGGTCCTTTAAAGAAGATGTAAAAAAAGAAGAGGTTCGCGGCAGATTCCCGCAAAGAAGGGTTATTTCGAGGCAGATTCCATCGAAGAGGGGTCATTTAGATTTTGAAGAAGATGTGTTTGTGGTTCATCAATAAATTATCTTCGTTATTTGAGCCAGCCTATAATTATTATTATTATAGAATGCCAGTGCCAAGACTCGGACGAGCGAGCCATTCACTTTTCTTGACGCGGCTGGAGAATGGCACCTGAAATGAAACGCCGTTTACTTCTGCCCTCATTTTGAAATATATATCATATAATTTAAGAGTGAATCTTCCAAGGAATCTCACAAATTCACGCTAGAGGGCTCTTCGTAGTTTTGAAGAAGATGGTTAAAAACATATTTATGGTTCGAATTAGCTGAGTAACCATCCTTCAAATGAATTAGCGAAATATGCATTTGCTAAGTGTGATTATTAAATATTTTTAATTTTCGATGTGTGGTTTAGAAAGTAAATCTTTTTAAAACTACTTCAAGTCATGTACGGTAGCAACTAACCTTATATGTATTCTTTGAATGTTTAGAACTTATACGGTATTATGATCAGAAAGCGCTCGGGGAGAAAAGTATCCGAGCTCATACTATACATATACATGGAATACTCTGAGCTCGATCAACTACTAATCGGTAGCAAAAAGGCCCCTTGATATCTGTGATTTGTGAGTTACGGTCATAAGAATGAATGCTAATTTAAGATTCCGCCTAGTTTGAAACGTTTTCCTATTTAAATGCATGTAAATCGTAGCAGTGTGCGAGTTGATAGCTCGTAAGATACCGAAACCGCGTGCGACATACGTGGTAGTAAGTTACTAGCCGAGACATGTCGGTTACTTGTTCATTCTTTGCTGATCTGTTGAGGTGTACGGAGGTGGTGCTTGCGTTGGGCTGGTGGTCGACTTTCTTCCTCACGTTAGCGTGACAGGTACCGCTTTCATGCGGGAGAGTACAGCCCTTGGCGTCTGTAATACCAGTCCTAATAAGATAAGAGTTGTCGCCTTCAAGGGGTATGTATAGATAACGCTTTCGTTTGTGCGCATACGTGCGAACATATTTTTGTGGAATTGAGTTGCCGGGGCTTCCAACTAATTATTGAGGCCCCCTATGGCTATCAAAGAACCGCCCCCACCCTATTACCTGTCTCTGCAGCCACCCGCTGGGTCCGTTTGCCGCTTTCCCTTAGCCAAACAGGTAAGTTTTTTGTAATTTTTTTTAAATTGTTTCAAGCCACAAATTACTAATTATTTTGTGAAAACTTAATATAGAAAAGCAGAAAAATTATTTTATGTAGAAATTACGCCAAAACTATACTTCACTAAAAAGTAGAAAAATTATGAAAAATTAAATATAGAAAAAAAAAGATTTACTCTTACGCCTGAACCGGATAATCCGGGGCATCACTTTCCGATGCAAGATGACGTTAAACTGAACTTTAATAAAAAAAAACAGAAAAATGATTTATGTGAAAATTAGGTCAAAACTATACTTTACTAAAACTGTACTTTAATAAAAAATTAAATATAGAAGAATTAAATATGGAAAAATTATGAAAAATGACGCCAAACTGTACTTTACTAAAAAATAGTGGCAAAAATTATTTTACGAAAAAATAAAATTGAATATTTTTTTAATGTAAAGAGTCAATAGTAATTTTTAATTGTAGGGAAATACCCTATAATATTCAATTATGTCCTAAGTCGCAACGGATCTATTTAGTTTGAAACACTGCCGTCGAGATGTTTGAATTACGCCAAGAGTATGGCACCAAACAATTAGATATTTGAATTTGTCCTAACCACAAGACAGCCATTTTTATTGTTTCGATAGCCCGAAAGCCTTTCGCGTTCACGGGCGGATTTAAGTTTTTCGCATGTGGCTGAAACCTTTTTTCGTTGGCAAGGAAAAATCCAATGATTACCCTTAGGTAATCGTTTAAGATAAACCCCTACACGACACGGGTACCTGTATCAAGCCAGCATATTTAACTGTGTATTGAATTGGTACAAACGACACGCCCTAGAATGCAGAAAAATCTAGCAACTTACCCTTCGTATGCCTTGTCGTTCTGTTGTCTTGTTTTGAGCTTCATGCCTCTGTAGCCAAAATTCATGTCTTGCTGTCCTGGCTAGACTTTCAACTGCCTATAAAATTCATGCTTTAGATTTTTAGCCATCATTTTGTTGTCAAATAATTTGTAACTTTTTATAAAGACCCCGTATATCTGTATTCTACCCACTTCCTGTTGAAATAATGGGGTTTTTATTTAATTTCTCAACTTATTAAAATATTAAGTGATTTTTGCTGTATTAAATAAGCTGTTTTACCAGCTAAATTATAGTTTTCAAAATGCTAATATTTTTAATTATAGAATGTTTTCCTATGAAAAGTAATTGTAGTTTAAGATTAATGTTTTTAATACGATTTTATTATAGATAAGCCATTTTAACAGCTAATTATAGTTTTTAGAATAGGTGGACTGTGTATTAAAACTGAAAAGCAATCTGAAATGATGAAATTCGAAGCAGCTTACCCTCTGTCCTCTATTTTTGTCTTGTTTTTGGTTTCTATGTCTCTGTCGTCCTATGGCTGACATTCATGCCTTTCCAACGCTGCTCTCTCTTTCTTTCCGCTGTCTATAAAATTATTGCTTTAGATTTTTAGCCGCCATCTTGTTGTTGTCAAATAATTTGTAACTTTTTATAAAGATCCTGTAGCTATTGTTTTTTCTCAACTGCTAAAATAACACCCTGTATAATGCTGGTTTTAAATAAAAAATGTTTCAATCTGATTGTTGGTTTTGATTTTATGATTCTAATAAATTGCCTTTATCTTTTTTCGATAAAGATTCGTCTAATTACCTATTGTCTAATTGTTTTTGGTTCATTTTTTCAGTTATTATAATAAAGTCCTGTATTATAGGAGGATTTTCTTTTTTTTTAATTTTCGGTTAGTTAACATTTATTACGATTAAATGATTTTTGCTGTATTAAATAAGCTGTTTTACCAACTAAATTATAGTTTTTAGAATGTTAATATGTTTTGGGGATTTTTTAGCTTGTTTTCCTGTTGAAATAAGCCAATATTTTTAATTATAGAATTTTTTACTATGAAACTTTTACTATCTACTTAAAAAAACTTACTTTATTGTAGTTTAAGATTAATGCTTTAAATACGATTTTATTATAAATAAGCCATTTTAACAGCCAATTATAGTTTTTAGAATACATGGACTATGTATTAAAAACTGAAAAGCAATCTGAAATGATGAAATTCGAAGCAACGTACCCTCTGTCCATGCTTATTGCGCTGGTTCTCACGTTTATCTCAACCTTCGGACCCGTGCTCAAGCGAGGATTTGAAGATTTTCCGTGTTTTCGGGGTAGTTTTTTGAGATTTATAAAAAACTGGAGGGTGATGAGCAATTTTGACTCCGGATTCGGTTTCAGCGCGTCAAAATACATAAGGATAGGTGGGTCTAGTCTCTGGTATTTCCAACTTTTTTTTTTGTGGGTCTGTAATTAATGCAATTTTCATCGCAGGCACTTGTAATTCAGGATTTTTTAGGCTTTTTACACCCTTAATAAGTGGTAAAAATTTCAACCCGAAAGCTTCATTAGCTTGGCGTTGGCGGAATTTGTTATCTAAGAAGATGCTATTTTCAATTCATTTTTCCCAAGCTCACGGGCGTTGTAGAGTTTCGATCAATAGTTGTTTTTGTACCTAAATAGTTGTATTGACATATGCATTTACTGACAATTTAATTTTTCAAATTTAATTTGTTTAAAAATGACTGAAAAAATGTTAATATTTATTAAATTGTAATTAATAAGGTAATTATTACAAAATGAAATAGTAACCTCTATAGTTTAGTTAGTACTATTTTTCTTCGAATTTTAAAAAAAATCGTTCTAAGTTGATTAGAAGCTGAGATATTTTTTTTATTTAATCCCAGTGACCTTAATTATTAATATTTAGAGCCGAAATTTGGAGAAAGTATACATTAAGAGCTATATTTTCATGCCCTACATTAACATTAAGGTGAATTCAACTATTTTATTGCAAATAAGAAGATAGCGTCGATGCGTTCTATTACTCGGTCTAGTGAACGAGTGGGAAGAGCAGGGCGGAACATGCGCGATACGCGTTAATAATGAACGTATCGAGATGATTCTTTTTTTAATTTGGGGTAGCGCGAAAATTCATGAGCATTGAAGTTATTGTATTAACGAAATTAACATTATTTCAACCCGAGATTTACTAAATAAAAAATTAAATCTCGGGTTGAAATAATGTTAATTTCGTTAATACAATAGCTTCAATGCTCATTAATTTTCGCGCTACCCCAAATTAAAAAAAGAATCATCTCGATAGGTTCATTATTAACCCAGATATGGCTAATTTTTCCCGCTCCATCGATTTGAAGCCGCTCGATCATTTTCCTACGCGCAACAAGCGCGTAGCGCGCATGCTTCGCCTCGCTCTCCCCACTTGTTCGCTAGACCAAGTAATAGAACGCATCGCCGCTATCTTCTTTTTCGCAATTAAATATTTTTATTTTATTTTATAATAATTACCCATCTTAACAATTTAATAAATATTAACATTTTTTCACTCATTTTTAAACAAATTAAATTTGAAAAATTTAATTCTCAATAAATGCATATGTCAATACAACTATTTAGGTACAAAAACAACTAATGATCGAAACTCTACAACGCCTGTGAGGTTGGGAAAAATGAATTGAAAATAGCGTCTTCTTAGATAACAAATTCCGCCAACGCCAAACCAATGAAGCTTTCGGGCTGAAATTTTAACATGGATTTAACGTGGCACTCTGTTGGCCACGCCACCCTATCTGGCTCCTAGACTATGCACACGTACACGTGCAAATTAAAAGTGGATCAAATAGAAAGGTTATTGACCTGATACCGGATAGCCTAGGTCGGAAACACGTACCGAGTTGTTTATTTGTCTCCGTTCGATTGTTTTTTTTTATCTTCTATTACTTACAGTCAATATTTAAATACTACATACATTTCACCCTCTTTATAATTTATCTAGTGAGAGTTGTTTTTTATGTCATTATTTCTGTAATAAAATTGAAATGGTTGTGAAATGAAATTTAAATTACTTGAACTCTTGGAGTTTTGTAACTTCAATATTAAATTTTATTTAAAGTGAAACAGAGCTAATTTCTTTGCAGCCATAATAGTCACATTTGGTCAGATGAAAACCCGCACACTACTCGTCGGTTTAGCTTTCATAGGAGATTCGGTGTCGATGTATTATGGGCAGGAGTATATGGCGATCGTTTAATGGGCCGCATTTTCTACCTGAACATCGGAATGGGCCGCGTTACTTTCAATTTTTAGTAGAATTGTTTGAAAACCTTCCCCTTCAGATGCTACGGGATATGTGGTATATGCACGACGGAGATCCGGCCCATTTTGCTCGCGATGTCCGTGGATTTTTAGACGATCAATGTCCCAATCGGTGGATAGGGAGATGAGGGCCCATAATCCTATGGACTTTTGTATATGGGGTTATATGAAATCTGTCGTGTATCACACCGAGGTAGAGAATGTAGAGCAGTTGCGGAATCGTATCGAAGATGCCGCTGAAGAAATACGTAACAACCCTGGTTTATTCCATCGCATCCGCCGCTCATCTATCCAACGTGTACATTTGTGCATAGACGGTAACGGTAATGTATTTGAACATTTTCAATTTTGAATATTTGCCCGAAGGCTTACAGCAAATTAAAAAATTAACATTATGATGTTAATAAAAACTGATTTTTGGCAAGGCATGGTCAGACCTCCTCGAGGTTCTTGCTGGGCAACAATAACAATTTAATATGTAGATTGCATAATTATAAAAAATAATTTATAGCATTTTAAATTATTATTGGCTGACGTGAGTAAACCGTTTATTTATTGTCTTTATATGTGCGAAAACATATAAATATGGCAACGTTGCATCTAGGGCGCGTTGTTCATATCGTAACCGTGCTCAAATTCTGAATAACCGACTGACGTCAGCCGGTCAGTAACAGCTTGAAAAGGGGGTTAAATAATGATTTAAAATTTTTTTTTTCTGCTTAAATATGCATTTAATTTTTTTTAATCAGGCCATCGTATTATATTTCATCTCATTTTTCTCTATCTGCTCTTAAAATTAATGACATTATGACTGAATCACCCTCAATATATGGTGATTCAGTCATAATGTCATTAATTTTAAGAGCAGATAGAGAAAAATGAGTATAATACGATGGCGTGATTAAAAAAAAATTTAAATGCATATTTAAGCTGAAAAAAAATATTTTCAAATCATTATTTAACCCCCTTTTCAGGCTGTTACTGACCGGCTGACGTCACAATATTATGCACGGCTACGATATGAACCTATGAACAACGCGCCCTAGATGCAACGTTGCCATATTTATATATTTTCGCTCATATAAAGACAATAAATAAACGGTTTTGCTCACGTCAACCAATAATAATTTAAAATGCTATAAATTATTTTTTATTTATGCAATCAACATATTAAATTGTTATTGTTGCCCAGCAAGAACCTCGAGGTCTGAGCATGCCTTGCCAAAAATCAGTTTTTATTAGCATCATAATTTTAATATTTTAACAACATTTGCTGTAAGCCCGAAGGGGAAGGTTTTCAAACAATTCTACTAAAAATTAGTAACGCGGCCCATTCAGATGTTCAGGTAGAAAATGCGGCCCAATTAAACGATCGCCATTGACATTGACACCGAATCTCCTCTGAAAGCTATACCACCGACGAGTAGTGTGCGGGTAGTAGTGTGTTTCATCTGACCAAATGTGACTATTATGGCTGCAAAGAAATTAGCTGTTTCACTTTAAATAAGATTTAATATTGAAGTTACAAAACCCCAAAAGTTCAAATAATTTAAATTTCATTTCATAACCATTTCAATTTCGTTACAGAAATAATGTCATAAAAAACCAACACTCACTAGATAAATTATAAAGAGAGGATAAATTGTATGCAGTATTTAAATATTGACTGCAATTAGAAGAGAGACTTGTATATTCCATAAAAAAACAATGGGACGGAGACAAATAAACAACTCGGTACG
>NW_019417803.1:24041-51485 GCF_000390285.2 Anoplophora glabripennis
AGGCTGCGGCGCACTCGACGTCCAGTCCGCAGTCCGACCGCTATTTATTAAATAACCGCCGTTGTCACCGGATTTCCGGTTTTTTACCCCTTTCCCGGAGGCGGAATCTAATGATTTTGGCATCGGAAGAAAGAGAATTGAATGCCCTTTCTGCCGGTTCAAACTACGTTTGAATCGGCAGAGGGAAAGGCGAGATATCGGGAAAGGAAGTTTCCACCAATCAGGGGTCGATTTCGGGTGGCCTGATCCCACGAGGGGATATAAAAGGATGACCGATATCGATCCCGGGGACTCGACTTTTGATTAGCTAAGTCCGCGCACTCAAATTTGATATTTGAAAATATTCCTTCTGGACAAGAAGATACACCCTATTTATATTTCTACGTAATATACTCGTTATTCTGTCAATTCGGGAGTTTAATTTAAATAATCCCCTTAAACTAAAGTGTTGAGAACCACTAGTTGGTACCTAAATCCCCAGGTTGGGGAATTCGATTTTAATTAAATAAATTTAATAAAGTGTGTGTTGTGCCGTCTTGCTGCCAGCAGAGAGCTAGGACGGTAAGTAAGAGCTTATTGACACCCGAGTTTTTACGGATAGTAGACATTGCCTCGTGAGTGATTGGAAACTGTTCAAGAATTCATAGTATTCAAATTGAGACTAATTAGTAACATTTATCTAGTAGTTCAGTTTGATAAACTTTTATTGACAATTAACGTAGTGATAATAAACCTAGTGCTTGAATAACAATCTTGTACGTAAAATAAAGAACTCAATTCACGTATTCATTTTCTGTCAGAGCGAAGTTAGGGTTTTTGATATTTATTGTTTCCGGCATCCTAGGATAGGTGTCGACCTGGAGAACTTCAACTCAGACCACGGTGCATGTTATAGTTCTTTACAGCATTAGGTCCTGCCTATCGTCCGGGGACCTGAAAGAAAAGCCTGATTCGCGCCATACGCTTAGATATATATCTGTAAATACATACTTACCTTTTTACCTTACCTTGTTATAACTTGACATCAAGACTTCCACGCACGCCATGGAAGAGCAACCTACATCAAAAATACCTGAAAACGTAGTGGGTTTGGAACTCGCCGAGGGCGACGCTACTCTGAACATCAGGACTCCATTATCGTTAGCGACGACCCTAACCATGGATCAAACCCCATTCCTGGGCTTCCCTAAGGAACCCGAGAATGCGGGAGTACCCGTACCATTCTACACCCGAGAAGTTGGAGGTCGGGGACATGGCGCCCAACTGATGGGCTGGAACGACCGCGAAGTGGATATGGAGATACATGCTCAACGACTGGAGCCAGCCGAACCGCAGACGACACAAAGACCAATCGAAAAAAGGGATGAAGACGAAGATCCAACCCCGGTTCTGGGTTACGGGGTTAGGAGACCTAGAACCCAGTGGCGCCCAAATCAACAACTGAATGGAGAAAACGAAACGGAAAACCGCCATACAGACGCGTTGGGGACCGTCTTGGAGCGGTTCACAGAAGCCTTGAGGAGGCCGGGGAGACGTCGGGGAATGGCACTGCCCACTTTCAGCGGAAGTGAGTGGGAACATCCGGCGACGTTCTTCCAACGAATAGAAGAAATACTCAGAGAAGAGCAGATTCATCCTGAAGATTGGACTAGCTATGCTAGTGACCAATTCAGGTGTGAGGCCCACCAATGGTTCAGCGACTATAAGGAACTTGGTTGGACTTATCGTGAATTTAAACAAAGGACAATGAATAAGTTCGATAATACGAACATAAAAATGAAACTGCAGGTAGATTTGTTCAGCAAAAAACAAGATAGGGAAGAGGCAAGTTTATTCATTGCGCGAAAGGTCGCAATGTTCCGAAGATTGCAGCTCAATTTTGATGAAATACAAATAGTGCAGCATATACAAGCATTGTTAAGACCAGATATTAAAATCCATTTGGTGGGAAACATGACATACTCAATCGACGAATTAACTAGGAGGACACAGGAAATTGAAGAATCCCTTCGAGAAATGCGCAATTACGAAACCCCATTAGCAATGGGAAATAGTAGACCCAGGGGTCGAATAATAGGACCGCCGCACCCTTGTCGGTTTTGCGGTGGGAACCATTTTCACAGGGATTGCCCTAGGCACGCCCCAGATAATAGTTGCAGACGAGTGCCAGCAATTACAACCGGAGAACAGGAAAACACCCAGAGGACCGGGGAATAACCAGATCCCGTTCTCCGGTCCTTAGACACATTGGGTTGTTAACAATGGAATCGTCGAGACACAATTTACCGAAAATTCAAGTATATTATGGCCAGTTTAGAGTGATCGCCCTTATAGATACAGGGGCTACAACGTCGTTTCTTAATAAGAAATATTGCCCGGACCTTCCAGACGAAGCAAAGCAAGAGGTAGTACTAGCCGATGGAAAGACCGTCGACGTATCGGGACCTAGGAATATCGAAATACAAGTTCGAGATACCGCCGTTGCGGTAAAGGTGTATATAGCCGATCGATTAAACGAAGATATGGTTTTGGGAATGGATTGGCTCATAGATAATGAAGCTACGATTGATGTAGTTAGAAAAAACCTATATTTTGGAAAGGAAGAGAGGAAGGTGGTATACTGGGAAAACGCCTACCGAGGGACGAAAACGTCAAAGCCGTTGTGTTTAAAGGAAGATCAAGTAGACGAAGAGAATCGTCAGACTTTCGAAATATTAATAAATGAATTCGCGGAGGTTTTTCGAGAAGACCTTCAACAGCCTAGGACTAAATTAGTCACTCACCAGATTAGGGTCAATACGACTAAGCCGATACGCAGCCATAGATATCAATACTCACCTAAAAAGAAAGAAGTGATCCGGCAAGAGGTACAACGTATGTTGGCGGCCGGAGTGATTAGGAGAAGTCACTCCGCCCATAATTCTCCAATAATATTGGTAAACAAACCAGGGGGTAAGACCCGATTCTGTATAGATTACCGCAATCTGAATAAGTATACGGAAGATGAGACGGCCCAATTGCCGGTGATTCGGGATGTATTGCGAGAAATCGGCCCGGCCAATATATTTTCATCATTGGATTTAAGAAGCGGGTACTGGCAAGTGGGAATGAGCCCGAACAGCATTCAGTATACCGCGTTCAGTACGCCGGATGGGGCGGCGTACGAGTTCCAGGTCATGCCATTTGGGTTGAAATGTGCCCCATCCACATTTCAAAAGTTAATGGCCGAAGTCTTGGAGGGTCTAATTGATAAATGCGTCCAGGTGTATCTGGACGATATAATCATTTATTCAAACACACCCCAAGAGCATTTGGTACACGTTCGAATGGTATTGGAAAGATTACAAGTACATGGACTAAGAGCGTCTATTGAAAAATGTCGGTTCGGCGCTAGAAATCTAGAATATTTAGGACATAAGGTGACTGCCGTCACCAACGAGGCCCAAACTAAGCATATTGCCAGGATTCAGGACTTCCCTACACCAAAGAATAAAAAGGAGCTGCAAAGTTTTTTAGGGACCGCAAACTGGCTAAGGGATTATGTCCCGGGATTCGCCGCTTTAGCAGCTCCCCTGACAGATTTAGTGGGAAAGACCGTTTTTAAATGGACAACAGCAGCCGAGTTTGCGTTTCAGAAGGTAAAAGAAGCTTTAGCTCAGCCCCTAAGTTTGAGTAGACCTGATCCCAATCATAAAATAATACTCCAGACAGACGCTAGCTCGCTAGGAATGGGGGCTGTGGTTTATCAAGAACCAGTTAAGGGGGAGAAGAAAATAATAGCATGCGCCAGTGCTAAATTCACAGCAGCCGAAAGAAAATACCACTGCAACGAGCAAGAGGTGCTCGCGGTAGTATGGGCATGTAAAAGATTTCGAGGTTTGCTGGAGGATCGACAATTTACGCTTCGGACGGACAGCCGAGCGTTGTTTTGGTTAGATAAGTACCGGGATGACCGCGCAAAACTAACGCGGTATGCGTTGTTGTTACAAGAATTTAATTTCCAAACCGAACATTGCCCAGGAAAGACGAACCTTTTGCCCGATTATCTATCCAGACACCCAGCCCCGGAAGAACAGACGGAAGAAGATGACGGTAGGATGGGAATACCGACTGTTCCAGATGAAGAAAGCATCGACACAGAATCACGGACGTTACCCGGACCAAAAATTCCTGAAGTGTTTTTTGCACGTATCCAATTACAACAATTAGAGTTGCCCGGAACTTCTCTGTACGACGATATAGTATCAGCACAAAGACAAAGCGTCGAATACCAAGCCACCCGGGCGAGATGGCACCGGTTGAAGGCTAATGAGGAACCAGCCTTAGAGAATTGGCAGAAAATTTTACGGGACGACTATACAGTCGAAGATAACCTTATTTGGTACCATAAGAACCGACGGAAGCAACTGGTGGTACCTCTGGACTTTTGGCCCCGGGTAATACATCACTATCACGACTCCCCGGAAGCAGGACACCCAGGTCGGGATGAGACGATCCGAGCCGTGACGGAATTGTACTATTGGCCGGCGGTGTCCCGTCAAATTAAGACCCACGTAAGATATTGCATTGTATGCGCTTCTTCCAAGAAGGGAGGAGCCAACCAGGAAGCTGCTCCCTTAAGACCCCATGCCCCTCGCAGGCCGTGGCAGACTATTAGCATCGATGCCATGGGCCCATATACGGAAACGCGAAGAAAGAACAAATACTTATTAGTGGCTACTGATCTATGTTCAAAATGGATAGAAGCTAAAGCTGTCGCAGAAATAAATACAAAAGCTAGCATCGATTTCATAGAGGAAATTAGCAGCCGTTGGGGTAGCCCAGAGGAGATCATAACAGATAATGCCTCGATATTCAAGAGTGCTCCTTGGGTAAGATATTGCAATAACAACCACATCCGACATTACACGACCCCAATATATCACCAGCAATCAAACCCTGTCGAACGGAAGAACCAAGAAATTAAAAAATTGTTTCGCATCCACCTCCGCAACCGACCAGAAGCATTATGGGACCAAGTACTTGGGAAAGTACTATTTTCTTTAAGAACTCGGCGTAATAGCGCCATTGGGATGTCGCCGGGAGAAGCTCCCCTTGGTGCGCCGCTAGTCCGACCTGGAGAATGGGGCCACCCAGAACGAAATAAACGAATAAACAATCAGCAAGTGGACAGGCAAGAACGCGAACGCCGACTCCGACAAAGACAAATAATATTCAATCGCAACCTGTTCCCTCAACCTAGAGAGGCACCGATAACCTTCCAACCTCGAGACCGAGTTTTGACAAGGGTATTCCCAAGAACCAGAAGACCATTAGAGAATCCGTGGTCCGGCCCACACGTGGTGAATAAAGTATTAGGAAATGGGGTATACGAAGTGCTGACAGGAGATGTACCCCATAAGATGCACATAGACGACCTTCGGCCATGGAAGGCACCAGAAGGCGAAAGAAGACCCGCTAGAGAGCCACTAACTCCTGCTCAACGTTATGATCAGGAGCAGCGACAGGACGAACCACAACCTGGTCCATCTAAGATCGTAGCCAGATCGAAGCAGAGGCCAGCTCCCATGTTGGGAGCAGACGAACGGGATGCTGAACAGCACGAAATAAAAGATAATTCCCATGTTGGGGATAAACGAACGGAGTGCGCATCTAGCACGAAGCAGAGGCCAGCTCTCACGTTGGGAGCAGACGAGTGGAGTGCCACCCAGCACGAAGTAGAGGCCAGCTCCCATGTCGGGAGCAGACGAGTGGGAGGTTACTATTGGTATCGGAAGAAAGAGAATTGAATGCCCTTTCTGCCGGTTCAAACTACGTTTGAATCGGCAGAGGGAAAGGCGAGATATCGGGAAAGGAAGTTTCCACCAATCAGGGGTCGATTTCGGGTGGCCTGATCCCACGAGGGGATATAAAAGGATGACCGATATCGATCCCGGGGACTCGACTTTTGATTAGCTAAGTCCGCGCACTCAAATTTGATATTTGAAAATATTCCTTCTGGACAAGAAGATACACCTCATTTATATTTCTACGTAATATACTCGTTATTCTGTCAATTCGGGAGTTTAATTTAAATAATCCCCTTAAACTAAAGTGTTGAGAACCACTAGTTGGTACCTAAATCCCCAGGTTGGGGTTATTAAAAGAATTCGATTTTAATTAAATAAACTTAATAAAGTGTGCGTTGTGCCGTCTTGCTGCCAGCAGAGAGCTAGGACGGTAAGTAAGAGCTTATTGACGCCCGAGTTTTTACGGATAGTAGACATTGCCTCGTGAGTGATTGGAAACTGTTCAAGAATTCATAGTATCCTAATTTGAGACTAATTAGTAACAATTATCTAGTAGTTCAGTTTGATAAACTTTTATTGACAATTAACGTAGTGATAATAAACTTAGTGCTTGAATAACAATCTTGTACGTAAAACAAAAAACTCAATTCACGTATTCCTTTTCTGTCAGTGCGAAGTTAGGGTTTTGCTATTTACTGTTTCCGGCATCCTAGGATAGGTGTTGACCTGGAGAACTTCAACTCAGACCACGGTGCATGTTATAATTCTTTACAGCATTAGGGCCTGCCTATCGTCCGGGGACCTGAAAGAAAGGCCTGATTCGCGCCATACGCTTAGATATATATCTGTAAATACATACTTACCTTTTTACCTTACCTTGTTATAACTTGACATCAAGACTTACCCGCACGCCATGGAAGCGCAACCTACATCAAAAATACCTGAAAACGTAGTGGGTTTGGAACTCGCCGAGGGCGACGCTACTCTGGACATCAGGACTCCATTATCGTTAGCGACGACCCTAACCATGGATCAAACCCCATTCCTGGGCTTCCCTAAGGAACCCGAGAATGCGGGAGTACCCGTACCATTCTACACCCGAGAAAATGGAGGTCGGGGACATGGCGCCCAACTGATGGGCTGGAACGACCGCGAAGTGGATATGGAGATACATGCTCAACGACTGGNTGGAAAACCTTTACCATTACGTAGTCGTCTATGTTAAAAGTGATTGAGGGTTCCTCGTTGGTCATAACGTATCTTTTTTGGTATATGGTTTGTCGACGTCGAGCCTTCTCTAGCATCTCTTGGAGACTCTCGGCCTGCGCACGCTCTTGCTCATAAGAGGCGACTTGCCATTCGCCCGCTTGGGGTGAGTCGTATCCAAGGATTAATTTGGCTGGCGTATAACTAGTGGCATCGTTTCGGCGATTTCGTAATGTATGGAGCGCCCTTGGCAGGACTTCATCCCACACATTTTCCGGTTTATTGAGTAATAGCGAACGTAGGACCTTTTTTAGTTCTTGGACCCTTCGCTCTATTGGATTGGCACGTTGATGGTAGATTGCTGAGTATTTGGGCTGAATGCGGAATTTTTCGCAGAATTTTTGGTATATGTGTCCCGTGAATACTCCTCCATTATCACTAATGATCTGTTGGGGAACTCCGTAGCGAGTTATGATGTCCTTCTCGAGGAAGTTTACAACTGTTTTGGCTTTGACCCGGTTGCAAGCCCGAGCTTCGGTCCATTTGGAGAAGACGTCCATTACGAAAATAATGTATTTATTTTTCTGTCGTGTTAGTTGGTAAGGCCCTAAGATGTCGACTGAAATCATCTGGAACGGTAGAGTAGGTGTGTGAGCGGATAAAGGTGCTGCAGACTGAGGTTGCCGAGGTTTCACCCTTATACAATCTGTGCATTCCCTGATGTAGTTTCGGACGTGACGCCTTAGTCCTCTGTGGTAGTAGCGTTCCTGGATTTTTGGTTTGTGGCTCCGGGAAATCTTCAATAGCAGTTAAGTGTTTTGTTTGCGGTTGTGTGGTGTTTCCACAGATATGATATCCGAGATAGTCGAGAGCGGAAGTGGCGAATTTACATTTATCTAACGAGACCTTTAATTTATGTAAGGTGAATCGTTCTAAAACCAGTCTAATATGTTTGAGGTGGTCCTCAAAAGTTTCACTGAATATGATCACATCGTCTAAGTAGCAATAACAGAAATGATGCAGGTAACCTGTAAGAACCTCTCTAGTCATCAGATTCTGGAAAGTTTTCGGGGCGCCTTTAAGGCCGAATGGTAAAACACGAAATTGGTAAGCGGCTCCATTGTGTGTAGTAAACGCGGTATAGGGTTTAGAGGACTCCTCGAGAAGAATTTGCCAATATCCGGCCTTGAGGTCGAGGGTCGTAAAATATTTGGCCGCGCCGAAATCCTTCAACGTTTCCCCAATCTTAGGCAGAACAGTCGGTTCGTCTGTGGTTAGCGCATTTAATGAACGAAAATCAATACAGAACCGCGGTTTCTTTCCTTCTGTTTCGACAATGACCGGTGGCGAACTGTACTCGGAGTTACAAGGTTCAATAACCCCTAAGGATAGCATCTCCAAAACTTGTGACGCGATAATCTTTTTTTTCTCCGGTGTGGTGGGATACGGTCGTTCATTGATAGTTTTCTGCACCTTTAAAGTAATCTTATGCCGAATTGTAGTTGTAGTGCATTGGGTAGGTTGTTCCGTAAATAAATATTTAAATTCGTTTAAAATTCCCATGACTTGATCAAAATGTTCCGGCGGAATCTGGTCAGTTTTAATTTCGAGGTCGGCACCGTTTACGAGATTTCGGATAGTATCGCGCTGCCAATATCTGGTATCCCGAACATTGGTCCCTACATGGATACATTTCATTACGAAATCGACTATCGCCTTTTCCTGCGTCAGGAAAGGAATCCCCAGAATGACAGTGTCATGGGACGCAAGAAAAATCCAACATTGCGCCCCATGATTTCCTGCCAGGGGCCTTTTTGAACGGCAGGCTACGGCGCACTCGACGTCCAGTCCGCAGTCCGACCGCTATTCATTAAACAACCGCCGATGTCACTAAGGTCGAGTTTTCGGTGCGGTGGGCGGAGCCTAGCTCTACCGCACCGAAACACATAAAAAGGCTGGACGCGCGTCCTAGCCAGCTCACTCTCGCCTCTGCGTTTCGAGGTGTTTGTCGTGGTCGACAAACTAGAGTGACTCCTCCGATAAGACACTTGGGTCTACTTTCGGAGTACCATTAACATTTATTCGGTGTTATTATTTTTATAATAGTAAATAAAAAAGGAAAGGAAAAAAGGTTTTTTTCAAAAACAAAAAGAATAAATTAAAAGAATTTGTTGAGGGAAAAGATAAACCCTTAAAGTGGAAAAAAATATTAAGTAAAAAGAATAAAGAGCCACAAGGGTGGAAAAACAATCAGATCCTCCCGGGGAAAAGATAGACCCTAAAAATTGTTATTAGAAAAGAGGTCTTAGACCCAACCCAGGTAGTTCCGGAATTACACTTAGGTGTATTCCGAAGAAAAGAATTCGACGGAAAGTCTAATTTAAAAAAAGAATTCTCAACGAGGGACGGTACATAGCGTCTGAGGTATTGAGGTAATTTATATACGCCGAGATGGATGCCGGTTTCGACGGAACACTACGAGAGAGAGTCGCGCATGCAGAGCTAGGTCGGGAAGCGCGCGACGGTCGGTTAGCGGTGGGCGTCGTCGCGGACGGCGTCCAACTTCGACGCCGGAGTCGAGTGACGTCACACCGAGTTTTGCCTCGGTAGCTCACTCTCAGTCGAGAGTTGACACGAGAAGCATCTCTGAGTTGGTCTTCACACTTGTATTATAGTGTTTGAATCGAATAGCTTCTCATTGTCCGCTCCTTTAGTGACGAGTAATCGCTACCAATTTTTAAATAGTAGTAGTACTGAGTATCAGCGACCCTTCGGGGTATATTAAAGCTGTTCCCCTCAGCTTGTGGCACGGCTTGGTCTGCCATTCCACAAAATAGGGAAAAAAGAATTCGTAACAAGTTCCCCTTTACTTATTAATTAAGGGGAACTCTACACCTATCGTTCCACAACGCGAGCCGAACCCGACATCCGCAGAAGCAGCCGCGGCCGTGCAGAAAAGCTTCCTGCACGAATCCAGCGTGTCCTGGGGATTCTTAGGGATACCCCCAACCACGTCACCACCGCCAAACGGGTCCGGAAAATCACCGCGTTCGTGGACATGGCGCCCAGCACGTGAGGCTTGAGTAACCGATATCCAGGTTACCTACACAGGCCTGTGCGATCCCAGCGAAGCATCTTGGACGACTACCAGGCCTAGTCCAGGTCCACTAGGCCTCCACCAGGTCCAATCCAGGTCCATCAGGTCCACTACGTCCACGCTAGGCCTACTCCAGGCCTACTACGTCCACCCTAGGTCCACAAGGGTCCACCAAGCCTCCACCAGGCGTACTCCAGGTCCACCAGGTCCGCACCAGGTCTGCTCCAGGTCCTCCAGGCCCATACTAGGTCCGCTTCAGGTCCACCAGGTCCACCCTAGGTCTGAAGACCATTTTTGAAAAAAATAAATCCAACAAAAAAAATAAAAAAAAAAATAAAAAAAAATAAAATAAAATAAAAATAAATCCAACAAAAAAAATAAAATAAATAAAATAAAATAAATAAAAATAAAAAAATAAAATAATAAAAAACAAATTATTTTTTTTAAATAACCTTCCGACATGGAGCCATCACCGTACCTACCTGGTACTCCACCACGAGTGCCTTTGAGGCCTTCCCTGCTGGACAGCGAGGTGTCCTTCCTTGGATACCCGCATCAAGGACCACCGTCCCAACCTGGACCTCCTACACCGCAGAGCTCTACGCCAAGCACCGTCGAACTTCTGCAGACTTTGACCCTAGCCATCCAAGGCAACCGAACGCCACCACCAAGGACTTTCATCCATACCTTCTCCGGCGCCGATCAGGATGATCCACTCTTCTTCCTGAGGCGTTTAAGGGAGCACTTCCGGCAGTCCAATATCCAGGACGAACAGGAGCAAGCTGACCTAGCTGTAAGGCAGCTGCGAGGTGATGCCGCCAAGTGGTATGAACCCTATAAATCATACCTCTTGCGCTTCCATGACTTTGAGGATCGATTGTTGCAGCGGTATAACAATCCCTCGAAACGAGCAGCACTGCGAGCTCGGCTCTATGGTCAGAGACAGCTAGAGGATGAATCTACAGCGCTGTTTATTATCCAAAAACGAGCGTTGTTTGCCAGGGTAGACCCCCACCTACCCGAACCAGTCATGATTGACATCCTGATGGAACTACTCGATCCAAGGTTGCGAATACACCTACGCTCGCAAATAATTAACAACCTTGAGGACTTATCCAGGTTCGCCGAGCAAACCGAGCTTGACTTACGAGACCGACCCCCAGCACCAGTGCGTGCAAGTCAACCTTCGGCAGGTCCACGCCAGCCCAGTGGACCACCTTCTAGGCAGGCGCCTACCAATCCAAGGCCATCAGGGCCTGCTAACTCAAGCCTACCACCAAGTCCGTGCCGCTTTTGTGGAGCCTGGCATTACCAGGTTAACTGCCCCCACAACCCCTGGAGGCAGGGAAACTCTTCCAGGGCCGGCCCGGCGATGACGAATCAAGCTCAACCGAGCACCAGTACCCGTCCGGCCCCAAGCCAACCTGCTGCAGGTCCGAGCCAGACCTCAGCCAGGGCTCCGGCCCAGCCATCGAGGCAGTGAGCCTCCCAGATCCAGGTCCGATTGTCGAATCGCCTCTCTCGGCAATCGAACCGAACCCCTTCGACAACATGGATGTCGAAACCCTTGTCGGCGACCTCAACAACATTACCACTGAGGTCGTCCCAGCTAATGCCGAACTGCCACGTCTGACCGTCTATCTGGAAGGTCAGAGATGTACTGCCCTGATTGATTCTGGAGCCGCCCTCAACATAGTTCGAGCCGATCTCGTCCAAACAACAGCCACCCAGGGCGATCATGTTACCCAGGTGCAACTTGCCTGCGGTAACACTACCGTCACCAGTCAAGGCACCCAAGCCGTAACCCTCCTTTTCGACCAACAAGCATATACCACCACTGTCCATATCATAGAAGACATCCGAGAAGAGGTCGTTTTGGGGATTCCCTTCCTTAGGGAAACCGGTGCTGTCACTGATTTCGGACGCCGTTGTATCCACCTTGGCCGACACCAGCGCCAAACATTGTACTGGCGTACCCCTTCCGTTCAGGACAGTCCTCCTGCGGAACTGCCAGCCAACCTGGACATCCCTCTGGAAGCAGCGGATACCCTAACACCACTGTTATTCGAATTCCGAGATGTTTTCGAGAATCCGACCATCCAACCAACCACTTTTTCAACAAGACATCATGTCACCCTGAAGTCATCTGGGCGTGTCAATCAGCGACCATACCCTATGTCGGCCCATAAGAAGCAGATCCTTTATGATCAGGTGGACGAGCTTCTTCAAAAGGGGATCATTGAGCCATCCCAGTCCAGTTATTCGTCTCCGCCTGTTATAGTCGAACGTGAGGGCAAGAAGCCACGCTTCTGCGTCGACTACAGGCAACTAAATGCCCTGACGGAGGACGAACCATCAGTGCTGCCGAAAATTCACGACAACCTGAGGGACCTCAATGACGCCACCATCTTCACCCTGTTAGACCTGCGCAGTGGATACTGGCAGATTCCTCTGGATCGAGACACGATGCCACTCACTGCCTTTTCCACGCCCGATGGGGCGTTGTACCAATTTACCGTCATGCCTTTTGGGCTCAAGGGCGCTCCCGCTACGTTCCAGCGTCTGATGACCCACGAAGTCCTCCCTGGCTTTCTGCATAAATTCGTAAAGGTCTACCTGGACGATATCCTGGTGTTTAGCAGAACCATGGAGGAACATATTCACCATCTGACGCTGGTTTTAGAACGATTACGGCTCCACAACCTCAAGGCATCGGCGGAGAAATGTATTTTCGCCACACGGACGCTGAATTACCTCGGCCACCACATATCCGGAGAGGAAATTCTGCCACAATCCAAGCATATTCGGGATTTGGAGAAATTTGAGGCTCCACGAACCAAGAAGCAGCTTCAAAGCTTCTTGGGTACCATCAACTGGGTCCGAGAATACATCCCAAACGTCGCCCAGCTGACTCAGCCCCTTACCAACCTGCTGAGGAAGGACATCAAATTTGTCTGGACCGCAGATACCCAGGCTGCTTTCCAGGCCTTGAAGCAAGCCGCTGCTAAGCCACTCACTCTCCACCGACCTGATCCGAAGCTGCCACTTATACTCCAAACCGACGGCAGCCTAGAGGGCATAGGTGCCGTCCTCTTCCAAGAAACCGACGACGGGAAACGACGTATCATATCCCACGCCAGCGCTTCCCTCACCACCACGGAGAAGCGATATCACGTGAACGAGATTGAGGCCCTTGCAGTCGTGTGGGCAATCAAACGCTATTCCCATTTGCTCGCAGACGTCCATTTCACCCTTCGGACGGACAATCGTTGCTTGCTCTGGCTGAACAAACAACGAGACGCCAAAACGAAACTCACCAGATGGTCCCTGCTGCTGCAGGAATACTCCTTTTCCGTGGAACACTGTCCAGGAAAAAATAATGAGCTGCCCGATTTCCTGAGTCGGCATCCGGAACCAACCACAACCCCGAGATCCATGCTCGATCCTGGCCGAATGGAGGTTCCTACCATCAACCTACTAACCTTTGATGAGGTGTACCAACAAGTTAAGGCAGCCCAAGTCCAGTCCCTAACAGTCACCCAGGACAAGTTGCGATGGCGCAATATCCGGGATAATGAACCCACGTCCGCCAGGGAACGCCAGTTCCTACAAGATTACCTGGTCCAAGATAACCTCCTTTGGCGTCGAGACGGCGATAAGCAGCTCTTAGTAGTCCCACGCCGCATGGCCAGACGCGTGATCTACCACCATCACGACGTTGCTGCCCAAGCCCATCCAGGACGCGACGAAACACTTCGTCAAATCCAGCAAACGTACTCCTGGCGTAGGATGACCAAACACGTAGGCCAATACGTAAAGGACTGCGTAATCTGCGCCGCTGTGAAGCCTAACAGACCCCAAGTAGCTGCTCCACTACGTGCCCATCAACCAACGGCACCCTTCGAAGCCATCAGCGTCGACGTCCTCGGTCCCTACACCGAGTCTCTCGCTGGGAATCGCTTCATTTTCATCGCCGAAGACCTCTGCACCAAGTGGGTGGAGGCTAAAGCTGTCAGGTCCGCTACAGCTAGGGAATTCACGAGATTCTTGGATGAGAATGTCGTGGGGCGATTCGGCACCCCGACGACCGTCGTCAGCGACAACGGTCGCATTTTCACCGACAATACAGTGCAGCACTACTACCAGAGAAATCAAATGGAGTCCCTCTTTACTGCCGTCGAACACCAACGTGCTAACTCCGTGGAGAGACGGGTCCAGGAGCTGAAAAAGGTCCTGCGGGCCCTTTGGATGAGGATGCTCGTACCTGGGATCGCTATCTCCCCAGGGCCCTCTTCACACTCCGCAACCGGCGGAACGAGGCTACCGGCAAAGCACCTAGCAACCTACTGCTAGGCTACCAACTTCCAGTCCCAGGCCAGTGGGAAATCCCCGAGTACAATAGGCAGCGGGAACGACCAGTCCGTCCCGGAAGGGAAATCATCAGAGCCAGGCAACTGGACTTCCAGGCCAGATATGACAGGCGAGCCACTCCACCAGCCGTCACCTTCACCGTCGGCGACCAAGTCATGGCACGACTCCGCCAAAGACGCCCCACCCCCTTCGGAATCGCCTGGTCAGGTCCTCATCCCGTCCATCGCGTGGTAAGCGATGTCCTGTACGAGGTTGAAAAGGACGAGAGACTCATCACATATCACGTAGACAACCTCCGCCCAGCACCACCGGGCAATCCAGTCAATGATGACGTCTCCTCGGACGAGAAAGACGAGATGCCACCACCGGAAGCCGCAGAAGCCGAGGACCAAGGTATGGATGACCTACACCCCGGCCGGCCAATAGAGCCAGCGGCACCCCAAGTCGGGGCCCAGGACCAGGACGGTCCACACCTCGACCGGCCAACAGAGCCACGACTACCCCATACCGAGGCCCAAGACCAGGACGGTCTCCACCCCGGTCGGCTAATAAAGCCGACCAGTCAACCAGGACGGCCACCTATGGACCATGGACGGGTCCAACGTCTGGACGACGACCGCCCTCAATGTCCACTGATAGCCTACCCTGAGGCGACACCAGGCCCTAACCATGCTAGGCCACATGCAAACCCCCGAGCCAGCCACCACCCGCTAATAAAACCAACCAGCCAACCAGGACGGCAACCTACGGACCATGGACGGGTCCAACGTCTGGACGACGACCGCCCTCCATGCCCACTGATAGCCTACCCTGAGACGATACCAGGCCCTAGCCATGCTAGGCCACATGCAGAAACCAAACCCCTAAACCAGCCACCATCCGCTGTAGGCGGTCCAACCAAACGACCGGCTCAGCATTTTCCCGGACACCTTGATATAAGGCGCAAGCGACGTCCAGTGAGAATGGTCGCTATTTCTACGCCGCCCACCAAGAGGACTCAGCAGCCACGTCCCCACGAGAGGCCAGGGACGTCGGTCAACCCCCAGGAGAGCCAACCAGCCGCCAGCCGGACTACCGGAGCAGCCAACGTTGGACAGCCCCCACCCCTAGTGCCAAAGACACTCTAACATACACTAACATATTTTTCAGTACCAACCTTTTCATATATATTATTCTATATACTGTATTTTTCATGTATTTAACCATTTTTTTCTTGATAGAATAAAAACAAAACACCAACATTCAGAGATGCTTTTCCGAAACCCCGGGGGTGTCACGGGACGCAAGAAAAATCCAACATTACGCCCCGTGATTTCCTGCCAGGGGCCTTTTTGAACGGCAGGCTACGGCGCACTCGACGTCCAGTCCGCAGTCCGACCGCTATTCATTAAATAACCGCCGAGTTTTGCCTCGGTAGCTCACTCTCAGTCGAGACTTGACACGAGAAGCATCTCTGAGTTGGTCTTCACACTTGTATTATAGCGTTTGAATCGAATAGCCTCTCATTGTCCGCTCCTTTAGTGACAAGTAATCGCTACCAATTTTTAAGTAGTAGTAGTACTGAGTATCAGCGACCCTTCGGGGTATATTAAAGCTGTTCCCCTCAGCTTGTGGCACGGCTTGGTCTGCCATTCCACAAAATAGGGAAAAAAGAATTCGTAACAAGTTCCCCTTTACTTATTAATTAAGGGGAACTCTACACCTATCGTTCCACAACGCGAGCCGAACCCGACATCCGCAGAAGCAGCCGCGGCCGTGCAGAAAAGCTTCCTGCACGCATCCAGCGTGTCCTGGGGATTCTTAGGGATACCCCCAACCAGGTCACCATCGCCAAACGGGTCCGGAAAACCACCGCGTTCGAGGACAACAGGTTCGTTCAAATCAGGTAAAATGTGAAAATGGACGGAGGTACTAAGACGGCCAATCTGAATATCAACATTAGCATCTCCTTCAGAATGAATAATACGATCACCACTGGCGAGAGAAAATGTATTTGTGCTATGGTTTCGCGGAATAGTTTTTACTAAATCTGCCTACACGAGGTTGCACGCGGATCCTGTATCTATTAGAGCGTATTGTTCTTGATTAATTATGATTAATGTAATACGCGGTAACATGTGTTGAGTGTTTCCCAATTATGTAATTGGTACGGATGCATGGCAGGTAACCGGTCGTTTGTAAATTTCCCCTGTATATGGTATGAGAGCATGTTCGGTGGGTTCGGTTTGCGCGAACGAATCATGAGTAATTGGGGTTATGTGCGTTTCTAAGTTTGTCTGGGCGTGTGCATGCGCAGTGAGTGTGTTGGATAATTCGGTTTGAGTGAATACGTTTTTTGTTTCTCGCTTAGGTTGAGCGATTTTTTCGGATGTGGTGTCTATGTATGGGTGTTCTTGGAATAGGAAACTAATATTGTATATAGAAAAATCGTTTTCAATTTTGTCCCTTGAATTTCTAGAAATTTTGCGGTTCTGGGAGCAGTAGACGCGACTTAGCGACGGCTCCGCTTCACTACCTAGTTTTTTGGAGTTGTGGAGGGTCGTAATTCGCGTGACTCGGCCAGTACCGAGGTAGATGGCATCGATTCATCTACGCGATGATATGGGTTTATTGGGCACGGGAGTGGTAATGCCACTCCGAACAGTATTTGCACGGTGTTCGTGGTGTGCTATTTTGAACGTTTGAATTTATCGGATTAGTAGAATTTGTAAAATTTGATGCAGCATTTGATCGGAGTTGATTCGTGTTAGACTGAACGTTTGTTCCTGGAGTGTTTACGAAAGGTCTGGCATTTTTTCGTTCGTTCGTTCGTTTCGTTTTTCGTGTTCGCGTACCGGAAGTTTCGCCAACTTCTTCAGCTACATCGTGTTCTATCAGTTCTAGGGTTTCCATAAAGTCCTCCAAACAATTAAAATTTTGGTTTCGAATACGCGATCTATGAGTAGGGCGAGGGAGTTCTATGGTCATATTGATTAACGCGGTTTCAGGTAGGTGCGGGTTTATTCGGAGGAATTGGTTACGTTTTTTAGCTATAAATGTAGCTACTGGTTCGTTATATTTCTGTTTGTCCCCGTATAATGCGAGCTTGAGAGTTAAAATGTCGAGTGAATCGATTTTCGAATTTGGCATACGTATCCCGACGATCTACATGTGTGTAAAACCAACGTTTGGCATCAAAGTAAACTTTCCACAAAATGGAGCTTTTCAGTATCATCGGTAATTTTATTTTGGCAGAAATAGATGGTAATTTGCTCGAGAAACTACTCCGGGTTTTTTTGGTCCTGCCCCCAGAAATTTTCTATTGTCGGTTTATATGCCTTTTTAGAGGAACTCTGTGTAAATTGTTCAGTAATTTGTGTTAATGAGTAAGTAAATTGGCCGGTTAAGGTAGCGATTAACTCTTCATGACGTGTGCGTTCGGTTGCGGTAACCGTCGAAGGCATCGTGTTTTCGGAAATATTTGTATCATTTGTATTAGTTGTCGTAAGTGAAAAATTTTTTGGTATAGGATTTTCCGGTCGAAAATCCGTATAATCTGAGCTCGAACCTGAACTAAAAACAGTTTCTTGAATTTCTTTTCGGTCGCACGTTCCATTTTACTGATCGAAAGGATTTTTTTTGTATCACCCTGTATAGAGATATTTGCAATTTCGTTTTGAATTTGCGTGAGTTCAACTTAATCTCCCTAGATTAAGATTTTTTTAATGGTTTTCGAGGCCCCACGTTCTGGGCGACATGTTAGTTTCTTTTTCCCGTGGAAAGTAAATATATATATATATATATATGACTAGACCGGCCAAAGACAGAAAGTAGTGATAATAATTTAGATAATTTAGACTTAATTTTGAATTTGGATTGTTTTTATAATAGATTGTCGGGCACCATCCGCGTTCGCGAAACCTGGATAATTTCTCCCGTACCGTCCGTTCATACAAGTACTTTACTTTTCCTTGCTAGCTCAGCGTTTATTCAAGAAAGAATGGTTGGTTGCAATTGTAGGGCGACTTAAATTACGTGTTGTAATAACTGGGGTAATAGTAAAAGCAGAGAAAAGAACAGAAAACTCGGTCCTGGCTCTGGCTGGTTCGTAGAAGAAATCACACAGACAAACTCACCTCTCGGCAGGCTCACGAGGACAGCATACGTCGACACACTTTGCTTGAAGGATTGGGCTGATGAATACACGTAAGTATGGGTAAATGCAAGATCTTTCCAGCAGTAACTCGGTCTTTTACTTTATAGGGGTCCACCAAGACGGAGGCTCTTGGCGCGACGAAGAGTGTAACGAATATTAACAATAAAAAGTGACTTTGACACGGTTGGGTTTTTGATTGATCTCTTTTATAGTTCCTTTCGTTGCAACTACGATTTTTTAGGCACTCTCGGAGCGCCGTGCTATTAACAAACCCACAGAAACTGCAACTACTCTTAGCAAGTAAGCCCTCACAAATTAAGAAAATCAGTAAGAACCCATCTGCTTGAGCGGAGCACGAAAATGAACTTTACTGATTCAGGGAACCACGGGAATATTCAGCAACCACCTGTAAACAATCACAGGCCACAATTCGGGACTACGTTATAGTAACGAACACTCGTGACTATACACGCGAAAAACAAATACCCAAAAACAACGTATATGCACGAAATATTTACATTTTGATTATATACTCTACTTTAACTGATTACACAAAAATTGATATTTAAACAATGGATGACTGAGATTAACTTTGATTTTCCAAATTTCCACGCCTAATGAACAAAACATGTCCGTCTCTCTCGCGAATCTCGCCCGATCTCCTAGTTGTTAGTTTTCTCCCCACAGCGCCGCCGTGAATTTGATAAATAAAGAATTTAGCATTTAAAAATCAGGCAACCATACCTACTCATGCGGATGCTGAGGGTTAACTAATGGCGATCTACTAATAATAAGCTTGTGTATACTTACCGTATACAAGGTGATAGAACTGTAACGATCAGTTAGATCGTTACAGACCTTAGGTTTCAAAAGTCATTTGAAGGTTATTCTAGTATTTTGCAGGCAAAATTTTAATCTTGCTCATATTTTTCTTTTTGATATGTGGGGCTTGCCATAATTTTCCAGAATACCCATTAAACTTTTGCGGCATGCATTTTTTATTCAAATGCTTTTGAACTCAGACTCAGAATTTAGTAATAGTTAAATCCGATACGGCGGATCCCATGTGTCGGATACTCGGCTCGACTTTGAGTTTTAACGCATTTTCAAATCCATATGAATATTAAAAATGTTTACCAAAAATTGGTCAGCCATATTGGAATTGAATATTTTCAAATTCTGACTTATTATTCAAATGCTCTTGAAGGTCATGGTCAAGGCCTAGTCGGTTGTAAAATTTTCTGCTCTTTTCATTTGAAAAATCAACTTGACCTTGAAATTACCTTGAAGGTCATGGTCAAGGTCACCATTAGATGTCCCCCTCAAAATCCTACAACTTTTATTTGAAAAATTTTTTCAATAAGCCCTTAACTTGCGATAGCCTTGTCGTTGCCTTCAGGCATCGACTTTGCCGCAGCCCTCCAAATTGATTGATATCAACAACATACGGTTCAATAGCGCATCGCCTTCAAGAATTACAACCCTACCACCTCCATTGTATAATATTCAAGTTGTTATCCGGTCTGATGAGTATGAACCTGTGACTCATCGTTGTGGAGATTACACGACAGTTACCCAAGTAGTCTATGAAAATATGAAAATGGTACAGATCATAAAATACAACATGCGCATCGATCTTTTCCTTCACGATGTGGAAGAACTCTTAAAACTCGACATTTGTGTGATTTCTCATAAAATAGCTATAATAGATTCCTTATAATTTTGTATGTACTGTTATAATGTATTAGATATTGTAAGTGATTGGATAAAGTCTAAAATTTTTCTTCTCTAAATATAAATGAAATTATAAGTTCTTTTTCTGATGCATCTAATGATAGTATATTAAGTAATGCTCTACGTGAATATCTTTACTTTTATCTAACTAATGTACTGTCTGATATAAGTAAAAAATTTAAATGTTAGTAGTAGTAGTAGTAGTAAAGGGACGGCCTCTGCCTGGCAATTAGGCCACAAGTGGGCCCTTTTTGCCTACCCCGCCGTCCCATCACCTGACCACTCTCTGCCTCTGACCCTCCTCGAACCTACCCGACGCCCTAATGAACGCCAGGATTTTGGTCCATGGAAGGTCTCTCACCTCAACCCCTTGCAGCTCTTCAGCACCAAAGACTTTATGTCTTATTCTCCCAAAGGCTGCACACTGTCCCAGAAGGTGGACAGGGGTGTCCTCCCCTTCGCCACATTTCGGGCATAGAGGGTCCTCCTCAATTCCTATTAAGCTTAAATGCCTCCTAAGTCTGCAGTGGCCTGTCAGAACCCCCACCATTTGGTTTAGGGCTCTTCGACTGAGGCTCAGCAGCCATTTTGTCTTGGATTTGCTAGGTCCATGTATAAAACTATGGGCCTGCCTGCATCCTCTATTTCTCCTCCAATCCAGACCTAAAGTTTGATAGGCCCACTTATTGAGGGCCCCATTAATGCTGCCTCGTGTGATACCTAAGATTGGTTCAGGTCCCTGTCCAGGTCCCCTGGACCCAAGACGAGCTAATTGATCCGCCCTCTCGTTACCAGGGATGCTCCTATGGCCTGGGACCCAAACCAACTCTACTTCTTTTCGTCTGGCCAAAGACTCTAGAGCGTCTCCACATTCTTGGACAAGGACAGACCTAGTCCTCGGGGAGCTAACCGCTCTGAGCGCGGCCTGACTGTCGGAGCAGATAAAAATCTTTTCCTCTGCACAATTCCTTACCTCCTCCTTGCTTGCTACCATCAAAATAGCAAAAACCTCAGCCTGGAAGACTGTAGCATACATACCCAGTGAAAAGCTTTCCTGGATGCCGCTACCTTCCAGATAAATTCCTGCTCCTGAAAACTCGTCTTCTACCCGAGATCCATCAGTATAGCACACTAGGGATCCCGGGGAGAACATATCACCATCCTGCTTCCACTGCTCTCTCGAGGGGAAAGTGGTGACATACTTCCTTCCTAACCTAAGCCGGTCCTCTGCTTCCGTAACCCTCATGGCGGATATTGGGATGTCCCTCTCCGCCCTGAGGGCCACGGCAGCATGGCCCTCAGTGCGTCCTTTAGCTCTCCAACCACCGGCGTCCCTTATCCTAAGGTATGCCGCCATCGCCTCCCTCATAATCCATGTAGGAAGGGTCGGCAGCCCCAGAAGGACCTCTAACGCGGCAGTTGGGGTCGTCCTCATTGCCCCTGTAATACCTAAGCAGGCAAGTCTCTGGATTCTCACCAACTTCCTGGCTACCGTCACCCGGTCCACACACGGCCACCAGACCAAGGCCCCATACTGTAGCCTCGACCTGACCACCGCCGTGTACACCCAGTGAAGCACCTTTGGATTGAGTCCACAGTTTTTGCCAACTACCTTCCTTAACTGCCAGAGGGTTGCCACTGATTTCCGGGTAATCCTCTCAACCTGTGGCCCCCACGACAGTTTGCTGTCCAAGATTACCCCCAAGTATTTGACTTCCCTGACCAAAGTCAGGGGCCTCCCATACATGGTTGGAGCCCTGAAATCACCTATCTTCCTTCTCCTTGTAAATAGGATCATCTCAGTCTTCTTTGAGTTGACTGAGAGCCCCATCTCCTCGCACCACCTCTCTATGATCCTACAGGCTCCCTGCATTCTGTCGCATACCACATTCAAAAACCGGCCCGCGACTAGAACCACGCCATCATCGGCGTAAGCCTGGGCATCACTATATCCCTCCGAGGTTAGGCGTTCCAGGAGACCGTCCATTACTAGGCACCATAGAAGCGGGGAGAGGCAGCTGCCTTGAGGGCATCCCCCTCCCACTCCCAGGTCCCTACGACAGTCCCCCATGACTGCACTAACCTTCCTTTCCTTCAATGCGGAACTCACCCATTCGACCACGATAGGCGATGTGCCCCGGTCTTGGAGCGAGTTGCATATGGTCTCAGTTTTTGCCTTGTCGAAGGCACCTTCTATGTCAAAGAATATTGCCAATACAACCTCTTTGTACTGAAGGGCCTTCTCTACTTTATATGTGACACTATGTAAGGCCGTCTCCGTGGACCTGCCCCGCCTATAGGCGTGCTGGTTCGTGTGGATTGGGTATCTACTCAACGCCCCATCCACCAGATACCTGTCCACAATCCTTTCCATCGTTTTAAACAGAAAGGATGTGAGACTGATAGGCCTAAAAGACTTCGCCGCAGTGTAGTCTTCCTTCCCAGCCTTGGGGATGAAGACCACCTTGGCTGACCTCCAAGCCTGTGGGACGTAGCCCATCGCCAGACTGGCCCGGAACACCCTCACCATACATGACAAGAGAATGTTTAGGCCCCTCTGCAACAACGACGGGAAAACTCCGTCCGGCCCCGCTGCCTTGTAGGGTTCGAACTCATTCGCTGCCCAGGTTACTGCCTCATCGCCAATGAGCTCCTCGGCCAGGAGCCAATCTGCTTGTGGCATTGGCTCCGCCCTGGTGCCCTCGACGACATGGCTTCCACCTGAAAAGTGAGTTTCCAGCAGAAGTTCTAAACACTCCTCGCTGGAAGTGGTCCAAGTCCCATCTTCCCTCTTTAATGATTCTAATTTCTCCCTTTTGTCGCAGCTTAAGATCTTCATTAATCTGGCTGTCTCCGGCAGGGACTCCAGCTCGGTTGAAGACACGCCTGGCCGTCTGGCGGAGACCCTCTAGGGTCTTATTCCACCAGCGGACCTTGCGCCCACCTGCCGCCCTGAGAGGGCAAGCCTCCTCATATGCCGAGACGATGCAACTGCTTAAGGTTTCTACTTCGTTGTCTAACTGCCTTGTGGAGGTTATTCGTTCACCCCGGTTGCTCGCTTCTAGGGATCTCCCTAGGTTACAACGATATACCTCCCAGTTTGTTGCCCTTGGATTTCGTCGGAGAGTTATCGTTTCCGAATCCGACTTCATCTCGAAAGCGATCATCCTGTGATCGGACATCGAGATGCAGCCCGTGACCCTCTATCCAGAAATCCCTTCTATAATACTTTGAGAAGCCAACGTAATGTCAATCACATCTTTCCGGATGCGGTTCACAAAAGTCGGCTCCTTTCCCCTATTCATGACCTGCAGGTCTGTGGTTGCTATATATTCCAGCAACGCCTCCCCACGGGAGTTAACATCCCCGCTGCCCCATACCGTGTGGTGAGCATTTGCATCACACCCAATCATTACAGGCAGACCTTTATTCTTAGCAAAATTAACTATATTTTCTAACTCTTTAGTAGGCGGTAGTCTACCAGTATCATAAGGGAGGTATATGCTACTAACTATGACCTTACGCCTAATTCCACTTACCTTATATTCGAGGATGGCTGCAGTGGCATCCCTGGTCCCCAGTTGTGGTAGTGATACCATCCGGAGTTCCTTGGACGCCATTATGCAAGTCCGAGGTGGCTCGGCTCCATCCTCCTTCCCGACTATGCAATTGTAGCCGGTACTGCCTAGCCCCACTACTCGATTCCTGTAAACATAGGGTTCCTGGATTAAAATTAATTCTCCAGTCTTACCTGTCAGTAGCTTCACCAGTTTAAGTTTATTTAAATGTTAAGTAACATGTCATTTACCTACCTGTTACCTTGGTAACTTCCTGCATTCCAATAAGCCAGTGGCGGCTCGTCAGGTGATGCAAGTGACGCACCGCTTCACCTAAAATTTCTGTTTGGTTGTGCAATTTAAAATTATTTTTAATTTTATGTAAATTTTATAATTTAGGTATAATTCTATATTGAAAATGTATTATCTTGTTTGTTTAATACGCAGAAATAAACAGAATAGTTCGCGGTGAACGCCTTCTAAAAAAACATTGACTTCGTTGAACGTGAACATCAACCTCGTACCATACAGGGTGTCCCGAAATTCATGCAACAAATTTTGGTCATAGATTCATAAGACAAATTTAGGGGACCCGTATTTTTCTTTTTGTAAACTGGCCCCCTCTTTCGGAGTTACTGCCCCCTGAAATCTGCCCCTAAGAAGTCTTTTTTATCTCTCAAAACCATGTTGTACAAGAATTACTAAATTTGGTACACAGGGGTTTTATGACATGTGGAATCTCACAGTGCTACGCTTTTTGGCGAGAAACTTCCTTAAGACACTTTTTCGTGGGCCCCCTTGTCTTTGGAACCAGAAAAATTTGGTGGCAAATTTGATTTTATTTTTAAATTATTAGCTAGAAAGACATTGAATTTAGAAACTTTTTTGTCTCTTGATATTTGTTTCGTAAAACGCGTTTTTGAGGAAAATGGCGAATCACGGTATGCATTCGATCACATTTTGACATTTTTCTCGAAAACATTACATTTTACGAAAAAAGTATAGACAGAAAGTTTCTAAATTTAATGGCTTTCTGGTGGACTGATAATTTTTAAGAAATTTAAATATCCGACCAAATTTTTTTGGCTCCAAAGACAAGGGGGCCCTCGAAAAATTGTCTTAAGGGGGTTCCCCGCCAAAAAACGTAGCACCAACAGATTCCACATGT
Organism: Anoplophora glabripennis; assembly: GCF_000390285.2. NCBI lineage: Eukaryota > Metazoa > Arthropoda > Insecta > Coleoptera > Cerambycidae > Anoplophora > Anoplophora glabripennis. The sequence goes on from NW_019417803.1 coordinate 49,099, forward strand.
CATAAAACCCTTGTGTACCAAATTTAGTCATTCTCGTACGACAGGGTTCTGAGATATAAAAAAAAAGATTATTCTTAGGGACGGACTTCAGGGGGCTGTAACTCCGAAAGAGGGGGCCACTTGGCAAAAATAAAAAATACGGTCCCTTAAATTTGTCTCAAGAATCTGTGATCAAATTTTGTTGCATGAATTTCGGGACACCCTGTATAACGTATAGTACACGCAAGTGACACAGATTGAAACGGTCTGTATTCTGCTTCTCTTCATAGTGTTGTTTACGGCGGTTGTCATGGCAACGAAGCGGCCAACATAGTGTCATGCACGGCGTCGTTTTTGGTCCGGTGGGCGGAGCCTAGCTCTACCGCACCGAAACGTATAAAAGCGCGCACCGCCTAAGCTCGCGAGCTATTAGTTCCAAGCGAGCAGCCGACCTGTGCGGACGTAGTTTGTGCAGCGAAGTGAGTGTCCAGTGCGAGGAACAGTGAAGTGGCGGCCCCACAAAATTGTCTTATCAGACAATTATTTCAGCCTTTTACAAGGCTATTCTATAAAGAATTCGCAAAATTTATTGCAATTTTTGCAACATTTTACTAACAACCGACGTTTGCTCAGCTTAGGCAGAGAGACTGTCGGCATTTTTGTTGCAGGTTCCAATGCCGGGGAGGAGGGCACTATGTCTCGATCTCAGACACCAATGGAGAGCGACCGCTCGAGCGATAGCGAGGCCGGCGACAGTAGGCCAGGCACCCCTGGGTCGGTCGTAGAAACGACTTCGAGCCATGAGAACGAGCTGGCAGCTGAGAACGCCAGACTACGGCGTATGATCGACGAGCTCAGAGAGGAACTCAGACTCCAACGCAAGGCGTTCGAGGACCAAGAGACGAGGTCTCGGGAGCAGCACGAGGAGCTGCTGAACGCCCTCAGAGGACAACAGAACCAAGGGCATCAAACGGCGCAAGCCAGGCACCACGTCTGGCTCAGAGGACGAGTCCAGCAAGGCGAAAAAGAAGCCGACAAAGATGATGGAAACACCTGCTGTTGAAAAAAGGACTACGACGAAGCCTGAGACTAGGCCAGCGGCATCGGAGAGCGCTGCACCCGCCGAGAAGACCTCCGTCGAAAAACCGGAAAAAATCCCGCCGGTGATCCTTAGAAAAAAAGAGCAATGGTCCGAGGTCAGCCAGAGTCTGATCAACAAGAAAATAAACTACACCAGGGCCAGGTTAACGGGAGAAGGCATCGCCATTCACCCGCAAACGCCCGAGGATTACAGGCGCCTCACGCGGGTCCTCGCCGACGAGGGTAGGGAATATCAGACATATTCCCTCCCTAGCGAGAGGATGCTGAGGGCAGTAATCCGAGGGCTGCCCGACGGAATCTCAAACGAGGAGATTCGGTTGTACCTCGAACAATAGGGATACAATATTACCTCTGTTTTCAGGATGCGGAACAGACGAGACAGGGCCCCCATGCCCTTGGTTCTGATTCAAGCCCCTCAAGACCAAGAGGACTTGCTCAAGGTGACCAGGTGCTGCCATCTGGTCGTCAGGGTAGAGGCGCAGCGCGCTAATGCGAACCCCACCCAGTGTCACCGCTGCCAGCGCTTTGGCCACGCTCAAAGCCGCTGTACAGCAGCAGCCAAATGCGTGAAGTGTGGTGAGGGCCACCACTCCGCAGACTGTAAAAAGACCAGGGAGACACCGGCGAAGTGTGCCAACTGCGGTGGCGAGCACCCTGCCAGCTACCGCGGCTGTCCAAAATTTCCTAAAAAGGTGACGAAAAAGACGACGGCAAGCCAGCAGCAGCACAAAATCGACCATGGAGCCTCAACACAACAGGCAAAGTTTGCGTACCCCCCGAAGGTGACTGCGGCGAAGAGCTTCGCCGACGCTGCCAGGCCAAAGCAGGCCCCTGCCGCGGCACCCAAGGGGGGGCCCAAAACCGACAGGAGTGCGGAACCTGCAAATGTGGCCAGCATGCTGGCACAGATGCGGGAGATGTTTTTTCAGTAAAATGCCATCTCTGTTACAGGAGTAAATGGACCCTCCGACTAGTGTGCAGTCCCTCAGAATTGCGTCCTGGAATGTCGACGGATTCCGGGGGCGAAAAATCGAACTCAAGGAGCTCTTGCCCCGTCTAGACGTGGACGCGATGGCGATACAAGAGACCAAAGTGGAGGACGCACACACTGTTAGGATTCCTGGCTACCTAGTGTATCGCAGAGACCGAAACAGACACGGAGGAGGCGTGGCCCTACTCGTAAAAAGAGGCATAGATCACCATATGATGCAAGTTCCTCAGCTAGAAAACATGAAAGCCGCCGCCGTATCGATCCGTACTCGCAGGTACGGAGACATCGCCGTGGTGACCTGTTATCAGCCCCCTCA
>NW_019417803.1:55813-56313 GCF_000390285.2 Anoplophora glabripennis
ACACACACACACACACACACACACACACACACACACACACACACATACACATACGCGCGCGCGCACACACACACACACATACACATACGCGCGCGCGCACACACACACACACATACACATACGCGCGCGCGCACACACACACACACATACACATACGCGCGCGCGCACACACACACACACATACACATACGCGCGCGCGCACACACACACACACATACACATACGCGCGCGCGCACACACACACACCCACGCACGCACCCGCACACGCACACGCACGTGCACATGCACCCGCACACGCCCACGCGCACGCGCACGCACGTACACACGCACACGCACGCACGCCCACACCCACACGCACACGCACGCACACGCACACGCACGCACACGCACCCACACACACACCCCCACCCACCCACACGCACACGTACACGCCCACGCACACGCACGCCCACCCACACGCACACGCACCCCCACCCACACACGCACCCCCACCCCCACCC
>NW_019417803.1:56540-62217 GCF_000390285.2 Anoplophora glabripennis
CCCACCCACCCACACACACACACGGACACGCGCACACACACACACACACACACATTCCGCGCTAGCCTAAGGGCCGCCTTAGCAAAGCGCTTCCTAAGTTGCATAGCTGCACGACCTCACGACAGTCGTTTGCGACCGATACACGACATCGCCGGGGGTTTACACAGACGAGCCGGCGAAGAAAGAAGAACGCCAGAAGAGAGGGCCCTAGCCGGCGAGGTCCTGCCAGGACAGGAGGAGGCCCCACGAACCGATCGAATCCGGCCGCGTTGGCGGTCAGGAATGACGGGGAAAGGGCCTACCTCTACGAGGCGTCCGGGCCTACAGCGATGAAGTGGGTAAAGAGCGATAATCCCGCTTGACCCCGCTCCATCTGAGGTCATTTTTTCTGCCAAGAATATTGGCGCACGCTCGCGAGCTCACTTGTATCACAGCCAGCGTTGTGTACAGAGCTCCCCAGAAAGCATGCGACGTCGTTTTTCTGTAGTACCATAAATTGAAAAGCGTCTTTTATTTCTATTGGATAGTAGAGTACAGGTCTGGGACCTCGAGGTTTATATAAAGTAAAAATAATTCGTAGTAATTCTATTGGATAATAGAATACAAGTCTGGAACCTGAAGGTATTACATAAAGTAAAGAATTCGATGGTAGCGAAGCAGTGAACTGGGGAAAATTAAAAAGGAGGAAAAAGAAAGTTCCTGAAAATAAAAAGGGGAAAAAAGCAAGGCAAAAAGAATTATACAGGGGGAAAACAAACACAGCTCCTTGGAAAAGGAACATTCCAAAATTTAAGTACGAACAGAGGCCATATGTCCGACACTTGGAGATATACTAGTAAACCTCCTAATAAAGAGAATTTCGCAAGGTATTATAAAAAGAATTCCAACGAGGTAGCGAACAAGTCTAGGTCTCGCGTCTGGCAATAGAAATGGAACCTATAATTGCGCCGTACGCCGTCAGCGGGTACCACGATTGGGACAGAGTCGACCGCGGAGCTAGTTGGGCAAACAGAATCGCGATAGGGGTCGTCTTCGGCGACTCCCAACTTCGAAGAAGGGTCGCGGTGACGTCACAATAGGATTAAACTACGGCATGGAGGAACGAGTGATGCAGAAATTGAAGCAGCATCGTCCATCCTTTAACAGTTTCAGTTTATACGATACGCATCGCCCAGTGCACCATTATACTCTTCTTAGTTATTATTTGTTTATATAATAATTGTAGAAATGTTTCCTATGTATGATCCAGTATGTATTTTAACATATTGGAAACGCCATTTTCCGGATGGAAAATTAAGGACCAAATTAATTTTTTAAATTGCGAGAGACCTGTGCTTTCTCTCGATATGGAAAAAAGGGGAAGTCAAAAGACAACGTGTACGTTCGAAAGTTTCGGAATGAATGGTATTCGGAGTATAAGTGGTTGTGTGGAAGTGTTCATTTAAGAAAACTTGTCTGTATGCTGTGTTTAATTTTAGGTGTAATAGGCTATTGATTATATCCAAAAAAAAACAGGGTTAAAAGGAACTATGACGTTCAAGCAATTTTATTGCATGAATCGTTCATAGGGTCATTTTAAATGAAAAAAAAAAAACAGCGGAGTGCTATTAAATTAGAGGATGGAAATTGGAGATGAAAATGCACCCCTTTCAGTTTTTTCATTGTAGCTCGAAAACGAAGCAAAATTTCGCTATAGTTCATAGGAAAAATTATTTAGAGAATTGAATTTCCCATAGAAATAGCTTATTTAAAAAAATTGAAAGGAAAATTTTATGCAAAAAATCGTTAATATACAATTTGAAAAAAATAAAAAAATTCGATTTTCTGATTTTTATTTTACTTTTTTGTCTCTAGTTTCTTTTTGAGTAAAGATAGATATAGGCATTGCTTCATAGAAAAATAAGTAGATAAAATTTCCTTCAAAACAAGAGGTTGTGAAGTATATTTCAACCCTCTAATTTAATAGCACCCCGCGGTTTTTTCATTTTTAATGACATTTCGAACAAGTCATGTGATGAAAATCCTTGAACGTCTTATTTCCTTGCTTTTTTGCAAAATATGAGAATTAAAATTAAAAAACTGAAAGGGGTGCATTTTCACCCCTATCTCCAATTTCCACCCTCTAATTTAATCCACGGTTTTTTCATCTAAAATTACCATTTGAACGATTCTTTTTAAAATCCTATATTCAATAGCTTATAAAGTCGGTCGTGTGGAATAAGAAGGGATTAAATCATTTTGGGAACGCCACGCGAGGTTGTCGTAACTACAAAGCTTCTTTGGAACATACATGTACGGTGTGCGTTAATGTGTCTAATATTTCTATTTTTTATAAAATCTAAATGAAAATCCTTCTCAGAACGTCAGTTTTTCGGTAATATTGCAAATGCAACTAAAAATTTCCAGATTCATTTAAAGCTGTTTGACCTTGAAAATTTGAAAATTTTTGCCAGCGGCACTTTTTTTAATTTTTAGTCAATCAATGAATATGCTTCACCTATTCTCAATGTCACGAGCCGCCACTGCAATAAGCTAATAACAACTTACACTAGTCGTTTACATATTATAATTAACATTAAAAATTATATTTCAAACCACAAGACACCTGGTTTAAGATATAGTTTCTGAAAGGAAAAAATGTAATTGCCTCTCCCCCTGATTTACAAGACCAGTGCTCTACCACTGAGCTAAAGAGGCTTATGCTAGGTTTACTAGCAAGCCATCAAGTTGCATTTTTTGCTAACACTGCAATTATAAAGGAAATAATACATATATTTACAATTTATGCTAGCGTGGCAATTTAAAATAAATATGCTCTCAGGTTGCAATTTTTGCTAACTCTGCAATTATAAATGAAATAATATATCAGGTTACAGTTTATGCTAAAAAACAGGTCTGAACCAGTAGAAAACAGGTCTGAACCTTGACCCCAGACGACCTAAGAATGACGTAATGCTGTTTGGAGGTTATTGACCTCCCTTATCGTGATTGAATTTTAAATTTACCGCCAACTGGCCATGTGACGTCACTTCCATGCCGCCATTTAAATTTATCGCCAACTGGCAGTGACGTCACTTCCATGCCGCCATGACACTTCTTGCCTGGATCGAGAACACCAACGTCATTTAGTCTGAGTTATTTCATCGAACGAGCAGGTGTATGCAAAATGAGTGAAATTTCCGCTAATTTAAGTGATGAACAAAATTACGATTATAGTAAGGCTCTCGATGATATTCTGGCTAAATATCAAGAAGCCGCACGGTGGGAGCAGATTTACTTGCTAAGTAATGTTTTTCCACTAATATCTAAATGTCAACATTCAAATAATACAGTGTGGATTAAGTCCAGCTAGATCCTTCAGATCCGCAATAAGGAATGGTAATGATAATAAATTATCATTTTCTACCTATGAATGTCAAACTCTCTTGGAGCTACTGGAACGTTTGAAAAAAAGATTTTTTCCAAACACCCCTGCAAGGTTGGCATGAGTATGAATCTGTGACTCATCGCTCTAGAGATTACACGACAGTTACCCAAGTAATCTATGAAAATATGAAAATGGTGCAGATCATAAAATACAACATACGCATCGATCTTTTCCTTCAAGATGTTGAAGAACTGTTAAAACTCGATACTTGTGTACTGTCGCATAGAAGTAGATTCGTTAGATTTTTGCATGCACTATTTTAATGTTTTAGATATTATAAGTGACTGGATAAAGTCTAAAAAAATTCTCTAAATGTAAATGAAATTATAAGTTCTTTTTGTGATGTATCTATTAAGTAAAGCCCTTCGTGAATATCTTTACTTTTATCAAACTAATGTACTGTCTGATATATGTAATAAATTAAAATGTTAATTAAAATTATCTTCTATTTTATTTTTTCTTTGTAGGTATCCCAGTTTCAAAATATAATAGAAATTTAACTTTAGTAAAATTACACAAGTATACTCTGGTGTGCACCACCATTCATTATGGAAAACAAATACACAAACCGGAGGTCGATATCTTTTTAGTTTTCAAGTTATTGCTAAAATAGTGAGATTGTGCTAGAACATCCTCCTTTATTTAGTTCTATAAATAACATTGACATAATCCAAGCCAAAATTCTTGTCCTTAAAAAGAATTATTGATTTATTTTGAAATTTTTTTGATAACTGCAATATTTGCAAATATCTGAGTAGTTATTATAAAGATTATTGTTTCCATAACGAAGGAGGCTTTGTCCTATGAAAATAGACAAATAAAAAATTATGTCAAACGATATGTGACAGCTCTTGCTTCGTGCAAAATTAGTGTCAATCGTGTGAGAAAAGTACTTGTGTTCCATATAAAATTCCCAGGTCTTTAACTAATTCCCTTAGACTTATTTGGGGATTTACATGGACAAGCCAACATATTAATAATATTATCTTCCGTTCTTGCACGACGATGTCTTCTTACAGAATGTAGTGCGTCTGAGTAAACGCTGAAATACTTCCCTGGAGTAGCGTATTCTACGAGGGTATCGCAAAGCGTATTCTCTTGAAGCTATAACGGCATTTTTCAAACATTGAAAATAAACTGCCAACATATTATACGCTTTCATATTCGTAAAATCGTATTTTTCTTGTTCACAAGTACTTTTCCAACACAAATAACACTAATTTTGCACGTATAAAGAGCTGTCATATTTCGTTTGGCATAATTTTTCAGTTGTCTATTTTCATAGGACATAGTAGCCTGCCTCGTTATGGAAACAATAGTCTTTAAATTACTTTATAATATTTGGAATTAATAAAAAAAAAATTAAACATTGCAGTTATCAAAAAAATTTCAAAATAAATCAATAATTCTTTTTAAGGACAAGATTGGTATAGTTTTACAATTTAATTTTGGTTTGGATTATGTCAATGTTATTTAGAGAACTAAATAAAGGAGGATGTTCTAGCACAACCTCACTATTTTAGCAATAACTTGAAAACGAAAAAAGATATCGACCTCCGGTTTGTGTATTTGTTTTCCATAATGAATAGTCTATCAAGCCATGAAAAAAAAACTATATCTATGCATTTAATTTTTTTAGTAAACGGAGACAATTACAAAACTTTTCTCATTATCGTCGTCTACCGTTGCGCAGAAAAATAATATATTTATTCCTATATCACAAATATAAATTTTATTAATAGTTCTTTAAAATGAGCCATTGTTTATTGAAATCGATTAAGGCATTCAGAAGTTATGACAATTTAAAAATTTCTAGATAGCGTCCTTCATACTGACGTTGCTGTGGTAATAAAAAAAAAGTTCAAACAAAACTTGTGAAGGGTTTAACAGTGTATCTACAAAATATATTTGCAACTTAGGTTATATAAGCGAAATTTCGAAAAACCGACAATTTTCTGTAACACTATAGCAGTTGCGCCCACTAGCGGTGAAGTTACAAACTTTTTTATTATTTATTTTAAATCAATTTCTTTTGGTCGTATTTGTTAATAGATTTTTACCCCATACTTGTAGCACTTCTAGTTTCCTATATACAGCCGCTCGATACCGTTAATGGATCACCCTGTATATGACAACGTGACAGGTTACAGTTTATGCCAGCCAGGTTATGGCAGTATTAAAGGAGATAGAATATCAAGTTGCAATTTTTGCTAACACTGTAATTACAAACAACGAAATAATATATATATA
>NW_019417803.1:62275-82947 GCF_000390285.2 Anoplophora glabripennis
TATATATATATATATCAGTTTACAGTTTACGCTAGCGTGGCAGGAAATAGAATATCAAGTTGCAATTTTGCTAATACTGGCAATTATAAAGGAAATAATATATCAGGCTACAGTTTATGCTAAATAACAGGTCTGAACCAGAAGCAAGCAGGTCTGAACCTTGACCCCAGACGACCTAAGAATGACGTAATGCTGTTTGGAGGTTATTGACCTCCCTTGCAATTGAATTTTAAATTTACCGCCAACTGGCCATGTGACATCACGTCTAGGCCGCCATGACACTTCTTGCCTAACACTGCAATTATAAAGGAAATAAAATATCTGGTTAAAGTTTATGTCAAAGTAACAGTATTAAAGGAGATAGAATATATCAATTTACAATTTTTGCTAACACTGAAATTATAAAGGAAATAACATTTCAGGTTACAGTTTTTGCTAGCGTGGAAAGGAAATAATATATCAAGTTACTGTTTGGAGGTCATTGACCTTGAATGATGCAATACCGGATAAGAATGACACAATGCTGTTTTAAATTTACCGCCAACTGGCCATGTGACGTCATTTCCATGCCGCCATTTAAATTTACCGCCAAATGGCCATGTGACGTCACTTCCATGCCGCCATGACACTTCTTGCCTAACACTGCAATTATAAAGGAAATAAAATATCAGGTTAAAGTTTATGTCAAAGTAGCAGTATTAAATTAGATAGAATATCAAATTGCCAAGCCTGCATATTAGGTTAGAATTTTTGCTAACACTGCAATTATAAAGGAAATAATATATCAGGTTATAGTTTATGCTACCGTGGCAGTATTAAAAGAAATAGACTATCAAGTTGCAATTTTGCTAACACTGCAATTATAAAGGAAATTATATATCAGGCTACTGTTTGGAGATCATTGACCTTGAATGATACAATATCGGATAAGAATGACGCAATGCTGTTTGAAGGCCTCCCTGCCGCCGCCACCATCTTGCTACAGCCCCGCCTCTTTGCCGCCAGCCTATCGCTATGTGCCGCACGCCGCCATAAATGAAATCCTGGGGGCAGAATTCTGAACTAACCCTCTAGTCCAACCAACTCTTTAGCGACCCGCCTCCCTCCATGTAGACCGCCGCCATCTTCATGTTAGACACCTATCACCTGCCCTCAGCCTCCACAGGTAGCCTCCTCTCGTGCCGCCATGACACTTCTTGCAGCTCGATGACCATGTGACGTCACTTCTATGCCGCCATGACACTTCTTATATGACGTCACTTCCATGCCGCCATGACACTTCTTGTATGACGTCATTTCCGCTCTAGAACCGGCTTCTCCCCTCTACTTCTGTCTACACCTAGTCCTCTAACCTCAAAAAATTGACAAAAGAGAGTTGCTTTTATTATTTTTAGTTTTACTGGTTATCTCTGCTTTTACCATTTTATTAAAATATGTACGGGTTACCTAAAAGGAATTATTGTATGGATTATTATCAGATGATATGTTTTCAAAGAATTTCACCACCTGAAATACGATTAATGTTTATGAACATCTGTTTGAAGCAAGTGGAGTGGATATGGAAGAAGTAAACATATTTTGTCTTACAATTAGACGTAAAAATTGTCGATTCCCAAATTTCTATGACGTATGGGTAGATAATTATTTGTTATACGACTTTTATATGCACTTTCGAATGACAAGATTAATTGATGTATTCGGCAATGTTATAATTGTTGAAATAAACTTGAAATAATATTAATGTAGACTAGTGGTTGTTGGGTTTGACAGTTGTTGTTGTGACATGTATGCGCTTATAATTAAAAATAATAAAAAGCGTTGCTTTATCTGCTGAATCATTATTTAATTGCAAAAGGTTATGGGCCCAGACCCAACACGCCTTCTGAATTGTTTGGATATACGGTAAAATTAGATATTTCTTCATCATCAGTTCTTGTACACGGAAAAATGCCGTATCAGTTGCCGCCGATTGAAAAGCTCAAGGGCCGTGAAAACTACGACTCATGTAAATTCGCTGTACAGACGTGTTTGGAACATGAAGAACTGTGAGATTCAGTGCTAGGTACAGAAACTGACAATAAAAAAATAATTAAAGCCAGGTCGAAAATTATATTACTTGTTGATCCACTAAATTATGTCCAGGTCCAAAGTACAAAAACTGCCAAAGAAGCATGGGAAGAAGCATTATGTCCAGGTCCAAAGTACAAAAACTGCCAAAGAAGCATGGGATAATTGGAAGCTGCTTTTCAGGATTCAGGCCTTACAAGACATGTTGGTTTATTGCGTGTTTTAATAACTACTACGTTAGAAAATAGTAATTCTGTAGAAAAATATGTAAATACAATCATTACCACCGCACATAAATTATCAAGTATAGGTCTGACTATTAGTGATGAATGGATAGGCACGATTTGGTTAGCAGGTCTTCCAGAAAGTTGCAAGCCAATGATAATGGGTATTGAAAGTTCAGGTACTTCAGTGACGGTAGACTCAATCAAAACCAAGTTATTGCAAGACGTATCAGTAGTTACGGATCCTAAAAACAGGTCAGTGACTATGTATGGTGCTACTAGTTCAAAGTCCATTAAGAACAAGTGGTCTGCTCTAAAGAAAAGCAAAAAGGTGTACGTTGTTTTAATTGCAATAGGCATGGACACTTTGCAAGTCAATGTGAAAAGAAGGACAATATGGATAAGAGGTCAAAGCAAGTTGACTCCGCATTATTCTCCGTGTTCTCAGTGCAACATAAAAACAATAATTTGTGGTACTTATGCCCGTATGCACCGTATAATTTTAAGTCGGCTTTAGAGGCTTTTATGTTGTAAATGTATTATCTCTCAGGTAACTATAATTGTCATATATATTCCACCTGATGTTTGTGTTGGCGATTATAAGCTATTCTTTGATGAATTTGAACAGTTTCTATCAGCTCTTGATGGAAGTATTGTTATTGTTGGAGACTTTAATTGTCGTGATTTTATACTTGGAAATAACTCTAACAAGCAGACTTTCACAATAACTAATTTTATGAATCTGTGTGATCTTAAGCAGATAAATACTGTTCTGAATATGCATGGTCGAATTCTTGACCTTGCATTTACTAATTTGACATGTATTATAAATAGGGATAATGCACCGTTGGTTGCGGAAGATGCATAGTACCATCCTGCATTAGTTCTTAACTTTTTTAATCTGGGTGTGCGTGAAAAGCAGTTTGGTGTCAATACTTGTCAGGGTAAAACGAATTAGAACTTTAGAAGAGCTGATTTTGCGGGGTTGTATGGTGCATTGATGGACATTGATTGGTCATTTTTAGGAAATATAGTTGACGTTAATGTTGCACTTGATTTATTTTATGGCAAACTTTATACTATCTTCAATAGTTTTATTCCGACATTTAAAGTATTTAAACGAAAATATCCCCCTTGGTACACGGCTGACATGATTAAGAGTATTAAGAGGAAAGCACGGTGCTATAAGCAGTTTAAGAATACTGGTCGCCATGAGTTTTTGCGTGAATATAAAGAGCTGAGAGCATATATCAAGCATTGTTCTGGATTAGCTTATAATGATTATATAGTTAATGCTGAGCTTAATCTGTGTCATCATCCGGAGCAATTTTGGTCATTTATTCACTCAAAAAACCGTTCCACAAGAATTCCTGGAAGTATGAACTATAACGGTCAAACATTAAATGATCAACAAATTATTGTTAATGCGTTTGCAGAATTTTTTCACAGCGTTTATGTTGATCCCAAGATTAATAATCATACCAACGCTCTTCCGTCCTCGGCAAATTGTATTATTTCATTCAAAAGCATCACTGAGGCAGAGGTGATTGAGGCATCAAAAAGATTAAAAAATAAGTTTACCTGCGGTCCAGATGGTATACCGTCATTCATTGTTAAAGACACGGTCCGAGTTTTAATGGCTCCTTTACTGGCAATATATAATCTTTCAGTTACAACAGGAGTTTTTCCTATAAGTTGGAGAGAGGCGAAAGTGTGCCCTATATTCAAAAGTGGCGATCGCGCTGATATCACTAATTATAGACCGATCTCTATCCTCTGTAATTTTTCTAAGATTTTTGAAATCATTTTGTATAACAGGACATACTCTTTGGTTTCTCAACAAATATGTCCATGTCAGCATGGTTTCATGAAAATGAGATCAACAACCAGCAATCTGGCCGTTCTTTCTCAGTATGCATTGGAAGCGGTGGACAGTGGAGTTCAGTTCGATGTTATATATACCGACTTTGCAAAGGCATTTGACAGAATTAATCATAATATTCTTTTGCAAAAACTTTATAGCTTTGGTTTCAATTCTGATTCAGTCTTACTGTTACAATCATATTTATCCGAAAGACAACAATATGTTTTTTATAATGGTTACGGTTCTGTCAAGTATTTGGCGAAGTCGGGAGTACCTCAAGGTTCAAATTTGGGTCCACTGTTATTTTTGTTATTTGTTAATGACCTTACAACTAGTCTGAACTGTCGGAAACTAATGTATGCTGATGATTTAAAAATTTTTTCTAACATTACCTCCTTAAATGACTGTGTCGTTCTTCAAGGAGAAATAGCAAAAATTGAAGCCTGGTGTAATTTGAACGATTTATATCTAAATGCTAAGAAATGCAATATTATTAGCTTTACAAAGAAGAAATCACCTTATTGTTATAGTTACTTAATTAATCACATCAAAATTAATCGTTTGACTAAAATTAAAGACTTGGGAGTGATCTTCGATCAGGAATTATCTTTTTCATGTCATATCGTGTCCAAGGTCGATGATGCAATGAAGGCTTACGGTTTTATACTTCGCAACTGTAAATCGTTTACTAATGTCGCGTCGCTCATTATTTTGTATTTTTCGTACGTTAGAAATAAACTAGAATACTGCTCTACTGTTTGGAATCCATTCTATTTATGCCATAGAGAGTTACTTGAAAAACCGCAAAGAAAATTTCTCAAATATTTATGTTTTAAGATAGATAATGCTTATCCTGAAAGAGGTACACCATATAGGCAACTGACTGATAGATTTGGATTTCAAAGTTTAGATTTGAGGAGAAAATTAAACTCAGTCACTTTCCTCTATAAGTTATTAAATGGTCAAATTGATTGTCCTGAGCTGCTGAGTAAAATTGATTTTCATGTTCCTAGGCATAATTCTAGAAATACTGATACTTTTTATTGTTTGCGAAGAAGAACTAATCTTTTATTTAAGTCACCTATATATAATATGTGCAACTTATTTAATATGGTGTCACATCTCTGTGATTTAAATCATACCACCTTAAAGTCTATTTTATTAATCCTTTCAGGTACTGTAGATGAAGATTTCTGTTAGTTAGTTATATAAGTTGTTCCCTTTGTTTTTTTTCCTATTTATTAGTCATTATTACTTTACCTATTGTTCTATATGTAATTGTCCTATTATTGGTCTTGACTGTTGGGCAATAAAGCATTATTATTATTATTATTATTATTATTATTATTATTATTATTATTATTATTATTATTATTATTATTATTATTATTATTATTATTATTATTATTATTATTATTATTATTATTATTATTATTATTATTATTATTATTATTATTATTATTATTATTATTATTATTATTATTATTATTATTATTATTATTATTATTATTATTATTATTATTATTATTATTATTATTATTATTATTATTATTATTATTATTATTATTATTATTATTATTATTATTATTATTATTATTATTATTATTATTATTATTATTATTATTATTATTATTATTATTATTATTATTATTATTATTATTATTATTATTATTATTATTATTATTATTATTATTATTATTATTATTATTATTATTATTATTATTATTATTATTATTATTATTATTATTATTATTATTATTATTATTATTATTTAGACAGCTTATTTCACGTTTTTGTATGCACTGTTCTCTTTTGTTGGCTTAAGCCTTTCTAATGTTCAGCCCACAATTTTGGCGGCTTAAGCTTGAGATTGGCTACTTAACCTCAAAATAATTTTTGTTTTGCTACGACAGATTATTATGTTATTTTTATATATATTCTTTATATAGATTATAATTAAATTTGCACTATGGAGATTAAAGATGAGATATGTGTTGAAGATGATTTGAAAATCTTGAATATTATAGATTATGGTTTTCCACGTAGATTTTATAATCGACAAAATAATTTTGAAAATATGGATGACCTATCATTTTTTAGAAGATTCCGACTACAAAAAGAAACTATTTTACATGTGTTAGAACAAATTGAACATAATCTTGAGTTTAACAATGATTTATAAGTATACCACTTTAATATTATACATTATTTCTGTTCTCAGTTTACATAAGTAGATAGATGCATAGACTGTGATTTTTAATAAAATCTTTATGACGTTTTTAAACTTGTTCATTATTTATAACATATTTCAGGAATAACAGTTTCTCCTATAAATCAACTTTTGACGATACTGCGGTTTTATGCTACATGTGGCCATTAAACTGCAATAGGAGATTTTATGGGAATCCACCAATCGGCAGTTTCAAGAATAATTAGTAGTCTTACAAGAACTCGCCAGATTGAGACCTCAGTATATTAAAATGCCAAATCGTCAAGAACAAATTCATATTCAAAGTATATTTTACATTTTTTTGCAAATTTATAAAAATGAGAAAAATAAAAAACGTACAATAATATTTATTAACTTTTTATTTTAAAATTGGTTTGACTCTAATTACTTCTTTTGGCTTTTAACTCTTCTTCCAATAATTCGATTTCAAGTTTCCTTTTTTTACAAATCGTGAATAAGTTTGGTTAAAATGTTGCTTTGAGTTAAAACAGCTGATCCTGATCGATAAATTTCCTGTGTTGCCAAAAGTATATTCGACTTAAGTAAACCGGCTTACATTTTAGGCAGTGCATACGAAAATATGATTAAGCCGGCTTTACTATTTAAGAGAGTTTAAGTTAAGCCGCTTTAGAGGGCAAACGGTGCATACGGGCATAAGACTCTGGTTGTTCAGCTCATATGATAGGAAATAGAAATGCACTAGAAACTGAAAGAAAGTCTGCGGAATTGACTGTCACCACTGCAAATAATGAAGAAATGTATACAGAATCTCTTGGTGATGTAAAGCTTTCTCTGTCAGTTGGAAGGAACAAAATATCAGACATCAAAGTGCACGATGTATATTTTGTTTCAGATTTAAAGGAGAATTTGTTATCTGTTAGCCAAATAGTAAACAAAGACAACACTATTATTTTCAACTCTGAAGGTGCCAATATTTATAATTCTGCAAATCAACTTATAACTACAGCTACTTTAGAAAACAATTTATTTAAATTGGATTTACTTCCAAAGCAAATTAACGTATCCGCTTGGTTCAGTAATGCAGATAAACAGTGTACTATGTGGCATAAGCGCCTGGCACATGTAAATACTGCAACAAGTTTAAACAAGTTTAAACAAGTTTAAACAAGTTTAAACAAGTTGAAAAATGGACTTGTATATGGAGTAGACTTTTCAGACAATTTTCAACGGAATTTTGTATGTGAAACTTGTATGCTGGGAAAAAGTATATGCTTACCTTCCTTGACGATTGTAGTCATCATACAACCGTCTATTTTTAAAAAAATTAAAGGAAAGTTATAGAATGTTTTAAGATCTATAAAAGTTTTGTTGAAAACCAAACCGGTCAGAAAATAAAATGTCTACGAACTGACAATGGGGGCGAATATTGTGGAGCCGAACTGAATAATTTACTCGAAACTGCAGGTATACAACATCAGCTCATCTGTCCATATACCCCTGAGCAAAATGGCAAGGCAGAAAGGCTTAATCGAACGATTATAGAAAAGGCTCGATGTCTTCTAATCGAAGCTTCGAATCGAATAGATAATCGGATAATCGAATAGACGTCAGTATATTTAATTAATCGCTTGCCCAGTAAATATATTGAGAAAACACCAGAAGAATTATGGAATAATAAGAAACCAACCTTAAAGCATGCTAGAATATTTGGATGTAAAGCATATGCACATATATATGACCAGAAAAGAAAGAAGATTCTAAGGCACTTTATTGTATCTTTGTAGGTTACTGTTTAGAGTTAAAAGCATACAGGCTATACGATCCAAACACAAATATAGTGTTTGTCTCTCGAAACATTCAGTTTGTCGAAAATGAAAAAGGATGTACTCTATTAGAGGAATCAACACATGAATCAGATAAACATTTTATTGATTTATCTGACCTTATTACAGAAGTTGAATTCAAAGATGAACCTATAATGGAAGATAATGATCAAATTTAAAGCAATCAAAATAGAAGTGAGAGTCCAGGTGATTTGACTGAAAACAATAATGAAATCTACTCGGAAAGAGAAATGCCGGCAGAGGCTGCAGTTCCAATAAATAGAGCTCAGCGCGAAAGAAGACCTCCTAAGGCAATGCAAGATTATGTATCATATTCAGTACAAAAGCAGATGATGATCCATTAGATGTTGAAGAAGCACTTAGCAGACAAGATCCCTATCTTGTGGGACAAGTGGCTGCAAGCAATGCAAAACGAGTATGATGCTTTCATTGAAAATAGAACTTGGGAATTGGTCGATTTACCTCCAGGAAAAAAACCATTAAATTGCAAGTGGGTTTTCAAAACCAAAGGCCAGGATGAACATTCACTTCAGTATAAAGCTCGTTTAGTAATAAAAGGCTGTGCTCAAAGAAAGGGCATTGATTTTGAAGAAACATACTCACCTGTGGTTCGATACAGAACAATAAGGTATTTACTTGCGATTGCAGCAGAAAATGACCTCGATATTGATCAAATGGATGCAGTTACTGCATTTTTGCAAGGCAAATTGTCAGAAGAGATATATATGACTCCACCAGAATGTTATGATAACACTATCAAGGTTTGTCGTTTAAAGAAGTCGTTATATGGTCTCAAACAAGCTAGTCGCATATGGAACCAGAAGTTAGATTCATTTTTAAAAAAAATTGGTATGCAGCAATCACAAACCGATCCTTGTATGTACTACAAAGTTTCAGATGAAATAAAATAGATTTTAGCTGTTTATGTAGGCGATATAATCATTTTGTCTAACAACAGAGATGCTAAAATAGAATGAAAGGATCAATTAATGAAAAATTTTAAAATGAAAGACCTTGGACCTGTGAAGAAAATATTAGGATTTCAAATAACTAGAGATAGAGTTAATAAAAAGTTATGGATAGATCAGAAAGATTATTTAGAAAAGGTTTTAAGAAAATTTAATATGGACCAAAGTAATCCAGTGGATACTCCAATGTCTGCAGGATATATGTTATGCAATTAGCTGTGTTAGTCGCTTCAATCAAAACCCTGGTCCGGCTCACTGGTCTGCAATCAAGCGCATTTTTCGATACTTGAAAGGAACAATACATTACCGACTGGAGTTCAGTAGAAAAACAGAAATTGATAATTCAGATATAATTGGTTACTGTGATGTAGATTGGGGAAGCGATCCGAACGATAGGCGTTCAGTTACGGGCTATATTTTCTTGAAAAATGGCTCTCCAATTTCCTAGAACACTAAGGCCCATATGCATAGTCGATCGCCAGCGACTCGCCAGAGATTCGCCGTTCTCTGGACGAGATTTTCAATGCACAGTCGTTCGCTAGCCAAGTCAAGCATGCGCATTAGTGAAACTTATGGCGAAGCGCCGGAGAATCGCCGGAGATTGCCAGTAGCATCTCCAGCGTTTCTCCAGAAAGCAAGTAACCTATTTTTATTGTGTTTTTGAGATTGTTCCAATAATGGATCGTGATTTTAACATGTTGTATAACGCAAACAGAGATATTTCTGATTTAGATATACTAACACCTACACAGGGTGATTCACAAACGGTGACCAAAAATGAAACCTAGTATTCTTTGGTGAATTTTAAGGTGTGTATATCGTATAAAGTTTTTATTTAGGACGCTCTGTTAAAAAGATAAAGGGTGTTAAATTTAAAAAAATATTTAAAATTTTTTTAAATAATTTAAATACTAGTAACTGAAATAATTTGTAATTGGGCACATATATTTATGTAAACATTGTACAAAATCTGAGGCTTTTTCCGAAAATTTAGATGCCCCAGTGCCGGAGATACACATGAGAGAGTAGTAAGTTGTAGAAAATTGAAAGACGAATCCGAATATATCATTATTGTTGCCATAAAGCACTGGCATACCATTTTATTTAAAAAAATATGTCATCTAAACTTTAGAAAAAGGCCTCAGATTTTGAACAATATTTATATAAATACATGTGCCCAATTTCAAATTATTTTAGTTACCAGTTTTTATATTGTTTAAAAAACTTTAAAATATTTTTTTAAGTTTAACACCCCGTATCTTTTTAACGAAGCGCCCTAAATAAAAACGAAAGACTCCCCTTATAATTCACCAAAGAATATTAGGTTTAATTTTTGGTCACCGTTTGTAAATCACGCTGCATATTGAAATTGTAACCGTTGTTGTAAATTGTAAAGTAAAGCAGATTATATTTTGAAATATTTTAAAGAATTTTCAACAAAGAAAAAAATTTTCTCATATAATGCAGATCGTTTGGATGATAATGTATACATTGATGTACCTATTATAATTATTTGTAGATAGTATATGGAGTCTTAAGAGTATACAATCAGGTCACTGTTAGTCGTGTAATTGAAAAAACTACTCTAGTATACCCTAATAAAAAAATTACTTAAATATTTCAAAAATACGACTTTCCCATTCCTACTGTACCCTAATGAACATATTACTTAAGATATTTTATAACTACAGCTTAATATATTAACAATTGCTATTAACGCCGAAAAGGAAAATTTTATTGAGTCTTTTACTACCGCTACAACCCTTTAGATAATTATGCTTTGACAACAATTTATGTGATACAAATAACTATATACCAGAGATGCTCAAAGTAATACATTTCAAAGTACCATACCATGCACAAACTCAGGTTAGAACAGTACCTACGTAATCAGTGTAAAATAGCATTGCGCATGCTTAAGCGCCTGTAGTTGAGACTATCACTCATCTGGCGATTCGCCAAAGCGGAGATCGCCGGGCGAACGTCTATGCAATAGAAATTACGCGCCGTTCGCCAGCGACTCGCCAGAGATTCGCCAGGTAAAACTTCGGCGAGTCGCTGGCGATCGACTGTGCATACGGGTGTAAGAAACAGCCCACAGTAGCCTTAAGTACAACCGAAGCAGAATATATGGCAATGTTATCTGCCGTACAAGAAGCTATATGGCTCCGAGGCTTAAGCTATGAACTCAGTGCCAACACGAAACCAACTTTATTATATGTAGACAATCAGGGTGCTCAGAAATTGGCATTAAATGATACTTATCAAGCTCGCACAAAGCATATTGATATACGTCTCCATTTTCTTAAGGAGAAAATTGATAATGGAATTATATCAATTAAGTATGTAACCACTAATTACATGTTGGCAGATTTATTAACGAAGCCATTGGATAAAGTGAAATTCCTGAAGAACACCAGAGGTCAAGGACTTATTTCAAATAGGGAGAGTGTTTAAATAAATTTGAAATAATTTTGAATATTAATTTAGACTAGTGGTTGTTGACTTGGACAGTTGTTGTTGTGACATGTATGCGTTGCTTTACCTGCTGAATCATTATTTAATTGCAAAAGTAATTACCTACCATAACATAATAGATTAATATTTGTTAATTCATCTTTTATTACAGTATTTTTGTTATTAACTTTAAACCCTACCTACTTTATTATCACACTCCATTATTTATAATTAATTATTAACCTTTCAACAACCATCAAACATCCTTTCTCTAAATTTGCCGGTGATTGTTGAAACAAAGGAGGAATTCGAAGAAAAGAGACACAAATATTAACTCTAATTGTAAGTCTAACACACCTCTCAAATACGGTTTGCCGGTTTGGCAAACCCAATCAAACCGGGTTAACTTTTACTTCTCGCGAAAATGACAAACCGCAGTAAACCACAGTTAACCGTGTTAGAGGTTTCCTCGCCAAAAAACCCTAATATTATGTGGAAAAATGAAAAAGAGTGTTAATTCTCTCAAGCCCCATCATTATAGCTAAAGTTAGTTTATTTGCCTTTGTTATACAAACGGATACAGGACACTGAATGGCCACAACTGGCGTCCCAGCGACTTTCGCGGCGTGACGCGGCAACTCCATATGCGTCACGACCCGAAGTCCGTGTGAGAACACCTCCCGCCACGACGACCAATCAGACGAGGGGACCGATAACGCGACATTTTCAATTCGTATTATGTTAGGTTAGTTTTGCGGTTTGCCAGTTTGCCTGGCTTCATTGTTTTTCATCGTTACTTTAACGCTATTTTATGTGATAATTTGTAGTGTGTGCAGTTGTGGTTATTGTAAGGTGCATATAAAATAATGAATATTGATGCAAAATGTTTAAAACGATATGTGTAAATAGATTTCCAATTTTGCGTCACATCTACCTACACATAGTTATACCCATTAACTATTATAGTGTCGCGGGCGCGAAAAAAAAACGCGAGGGGGCGCCGCGATTGGCCCAGACAGATTCTGGGTGTGGTCGCGTAATCTCGACTCAGAAAAAGGGAGAGGGGGGGGGAACAAAAAACAGTTAGTAGGGAGATAGTCATTTTCGAGTACGCACGTTGTTTTATTTTTGTAGATTTTTGCAAAAATTTGTTGTTAAGTGCGGTTGTTGTGAAGGAGTTCGCGTGTGAGTCGCGAGCTGAAGGCTTCCGTACAAGTGCTAATTGCGCGGGACGAGCCAGGTTCTCTATGGCAGTGGACTGCGAGAGACAAGTTTCCGTTTGGAAATCGCGAGACGACAAAGCCGTCACCTCGAGTCGAAAAACTTAATACGAACCTGAATGCAATGCTTTGTGTTTTTTTTTCGTTGTAGTGATTCCCCGAACTAAAGAACTCAATTTGAACTGGTAAAACTGCTTTTTCTGGTTAAAAGTGCCTGTGCGTTGGATTACTTGAAGATATCCCGTATTCTATTCGGAGACGACGCCGTTAGCTTCTACGGTAAGTCAAACCTTCTCTGCCAACGCATACACCGCTGTAACCTGTAAAATAAAGGTAATTTATTTTTTTTGTTTGTACAGTTAGTAACAAACGGGATTGCTAGAGGAAATAGACATTTATAGTAAAATTAGAGACGTTTTGATACAGACAATTTTTCCACAACGCTAAAGAATACGCGTGTGGGAATTATAAACTTTTGTAAGTGGGTGTGAGATAAACTCGTAGTGTTGAATTTTCCCGAACGTTGTTAAACTTTTGCCACATTCAGTGTAGACTTTGCCAGTCCTTTATAAATCTAAAACATAATGAAATTAGTAACAAAAGACGTACTTTTGTGTGATACTTACCTGCTATTGTTGTTAATATACCTAATACCTATATAATGGACATTTATTTCGGTGCATGAACTATTTTCTCTGTATTGACTTTGGTGAGATATTTTAACATGACATCAAGGCTGCGTGACGACGCGTGCGCGCCTGCACCATTTGAGGAATTTTCTGAGCGGCTGCGGCCATCATGGTTGAGACTATATTTGAAGGCCAAGAATGGGAATATCCCAAGGGATTCCTGCAGGAAATTCGGACAATGTTCCAAGTTGAAGGCGTTCCGATAAGCGATTGGGCACTGACGGCCAGTCAGTTGAGGGGCGACGCCTAAAAGTGGTATAAAGATTACCAATACTTTAAGTACGTTCGAGGAATTTGGACGGAATCTTCAAAACCGTTTTGATGGAATAAATATTAGATTGAAGTTGCAATCGGACTTATTTTGCATAAGACAAGGAAATGAGAGTGCTGTATTGTTTATAGCTAGGAAAATGGCTATTTATAAACGATTGGGACTAGGTACAGACCCTTTATAGACAACAAATAAACGATCGCTGTTAAGACCGGAGATACAGTTGAAACTGATAGGCGTAAGAACATTCACCGTGGAAGAACTTTCTAGATACGCGGCGGATGTCGAAGAACAGCTGATAGTTTTGAAAGATAGGAACCCGGGAAGCAGAGGATCCGGGGAAAGAGGTAGTTATGATGAAGGACAAGAGTTAGCAATTGTTAGAAGTAATGAAAGAGGACGTCGACCTTTTTATCCTTGTCGATTCTGTGGTGACGATCATTATGATCGGGATTGCCCCAGACGACCCGCGGGAAGAGAAAGAAACTTACCTGCAATGCCGGCCCCGGAGGGACAAGGAAAGCAGGGAAATGTGCGAGAGGCCCCGAACAGGGAACCGTCGGGGCGCCCCACGTAGCCATAGGTTCCTTAGAGACTCAATATCATAAGATAGAATAGTGATCAAATACCAAGGACACGAAGTTATGGCTCTAGTGGACACGGGAGCCATTCATTCGTTTATGTTGGAAGAACTATACAAAGGAAAATTGGTGGATGATCGCCAGAAAATATGGATGGCAGATGGGGAGAGGACTTTGGCAACTGGTCCAGTGACGATTGAAATGGACTTGGATGGGATAAAAAATCAAGTCAAGGTATATTTACTCTATTTACTCAGTAACATGAATGATAAGATGATACTGAGAATGGATTGGTTATTAGATGAAAATGTCACTATTGATATGGGACAAGGCAGCTTATATTTTGGAAAATCCGCTAGAGAAGTTATCTATTGGAAGATCGCTGGTCCGCAAACCCAAAATTTGAGTCCTGTGGTACTGGATGAACAAAACTGTTTCCGGGAATGGATACCGTATTACACCGAAATTTTACAAGATTACCCAGAAGTTTTTAAAGAAGAATTAATACAACCTCGTACTTGGTTGGTGTCACATGAAATTCGACTGAAGGAAGACAGACCATTTCGGATCCGAAGATATCGATTTTTGAAAGAGAAAAGCAAGTCATACAAACAGAAGTGGAGCGGAATTAAAAGAGGAGTCACTCCCAGTTCAGTTCTCCAGTGTTTTTAATGAAAAAACCCGATGGTACGCATAGATTTTGAGTTGATTACCGTCAGCTGAACAGCTTGACAGAAGATGAGGTGTGCGTTCTACCACCAATTCATGACGTTTTACAAAGCATAGGGGAGGCCCAGATATTCACATTCATTGACCTCCGCAGTGGGTACTGGCAGGTACCCAAGGCAGCAAACAGTACCAATAAGTGGTACTTCCACACCCCAGAAGGCGCTGCTTATGAATTCCAAGTTATGGCATTCAGCCTCAAGAATGCCCCGCCTTCCTTTCAAAAATTAATGAGCGAAGTATTAGCCGGCTACATAAATCAGTTCGTCCAGGTTTATCTGGACGATATTGTTGTATATTCTCGGACTCAAACGGAACACGATAAACAATTACGTCTTGTTTTGGAAAGGCTATGCATGCATGGTTTGAGATGTGCTCTTCCGAAGTGTGCTTTTGGCACGAATCAGTTGAATTATCTGGGACATCGTGTTACAGCGTGGCATAATGAAGCTCAGGAAAAGCATGTTAGTGCGATTCAGAATTTTTCGACATCTCGTACCCAAAAAGAAGTCCAAAATTTCCTCGGGACGGCAAATTGGCTGCGGGAATATGTGCCCAAGTTCTCCGAAATTGCCGCTCCCATTTCGAAAATGTTAGGAAAAAGGAAGTTTAATTGGGATGAGAAGGCCGACCGGACATTCCAGGCACTAAAAAGGGCATTGGCACAACCGTTGAAGCTACATCGACCGGATCCAAGTTCAATATTTTTACTCCAGACGGATGTGAGTGCGATAGGTATGGGGGCAGGAGGGAGAGAAGCGGATGATCTCATGTGCGAGTGCAAAATTCACTAAGGCAGAGGCAAAGTACCACTGCAATGAACAGGAGGTTCATGCAGTGATATGGGCCTGCCGTAAATATCGCCCCCTCCTAGAAGATCGTGAATTTATTTTGAAGACTGACAGCAGGGCGCTGTTGTGGTCGGACAGGTACAAAGATGATCGCGCAAAGCTTACGCGTTATGTCCTACTGTTACAAGAATTCAAATTCAAAGTTGAATATGTGCCCGGCCGAGCGAATTTTTTACCAGATCTACTTAGTCGAAATCCCGATGAAGAACCGTCTGAACCAATTGATGAAACCAGATTAAGTCCCCTGACCCCCCGACGAGGGAGATGGTACAGGACCCGGAAGTGGCATTACATACACCTTTAAGAAGATCTCAACCGAGGACCAGGAAGAGAAATAACTTGCCGCAAGAATTATAGCAGCCAATTACCATGAGATTACAACAAATTGACCTTTGTCGTTATATGAACAAGTGGTACGGGCACAACGAGATAGCCCTGAGTATGCCGCTACCCGTATAAGGATCATCTGCAGAATGGGGAAGAGGATGTTGATTTGCCCTGGAAGAGGACATTAATGATGGCTGGCCACCCTGGAAGGGAGGAGACTTACCGAGCTATATCCCAATTATATTACTGGCCCATGTTAAGACGTCAACTGAAGACCTGAATCCCGCACTGTTTAGTATGCGCCTCAACCAAAAGAGAGGGAGCAAACCAACCACATGCTCAGCTCCGACCCAGGCCACCACGGCGACAGTGGTAGGTTTTGAGTATAGATGTTATGGGCCCATACTTCGAACTCGAAAAGGGAATAGGTTCCTACTAGTAGCTACAGATATATGTTCGAAGTGGGTCGAGGCGATGCCGGTGGAAGCAATGCGGCCGATAATATTAAAAACATTTATGGAAGAAATCTGTCATCGATGGAGTTATCCAATATCAATAATCTCCGACAATGGACCCACGTTCAGAAGCGCAGCCTGGACCCGATATTTGGAAAGTCACCATATGGAGGCCTATACAATTCCTATATACCACCAAAGGGAAATCCCGTGGAAAGGCGGAACCAGGAAATAAAAAAACTGATCCGGTTCCATAGCCACGTAAATGGAGACGATCCATGGGATGAAGCCATAGATGAATTTATGTTTACGTTACGAAATAGACAGAATGCCGCGATAGGCTTGAGCCCAAGCATTACGTTATTGGGCGCCCCACAAGTAAGAGTTGGAGAATGGGGGCACCCGGAAGTAAACCGCGAAGAACAGAATACAAATCAAGAGAGAGAGAGAGAGACCAAAGAATTCAGTTAGCCCAAAGAAGACAGATAAGATTTAACAGAAATTTATTCCCTAGGCCAAGAGAGGCACCGGTACATTTTGATCAAGAAGATCAAGTGTTGGTGAGGAACTTTCCCGGAGGAAAGACTCCATTAGGACCTACCTGGGTGGACCCCTACCCTATTTCCCGAGTACTTGGTGATAAAACATATAAGGTTGATCGAGGAGGAGCCCCACATATGATACACGTAGACGACTTGAGGCCGTGGGCAGGCCCTAATCCATAGCAGGACCCCCAGAATGATCCTATGTGCCGACCAGACAACCCTGAGGGTGACCCACTTCCCGAATTAGACTTATCTGAACCTGATAGAGAACAACCCAGTACGTCGAATAGTGGTCGTCCGACGCGGACGGAGTCCCAGATAAAAATACCGGAGACTGTCGAGAGGGAAGAAGATCCAGAAGATTCCGACAACGAGTCCGTGTCCGATTGTTTCGCGTATCCCGACTCAGTGCCTGAAGGCGGATGGGTATGCAGGACGTCCGCCCCAAGTATTGAAGGAGATGAGGAGTGGGAGAAAGATGAAAACTTACCTGATGATCCACCGGAACCAGGGGAGACAATCCAACAGCTGCTTTGAAACCCAACTACCTAAGGTTGCGACCCTGAATTGCGGAGTACCGGTGTCCAGCTGCCGAATCCAGGATTATGGAGGGGAGGCATCAGGAGGAAACCAATACAGGGAAGTATTATAATTTCCCTGCCAATCAATTAGTCAGCGTTGTCCTATTGTTTCAGTACCTGAGAGAGAGAGAGATGCGACGAGTCCAACCAGTTCCACGGGTTCGGTGGCTGGTGGAGATTGAAGACGTCCCCGAGGAGGAAGGTTTTCGCAAGCCTACGACGGCTACGCCCATAGTTGGGCTATATCTATTGAAGAGAAGAGGTTGTATGTAAATAAGGCAAGTTAGTTAGGGTAGAAAGTTTAGGATAGGTTTATTAAGGTTAATTATGACCCCATAAGGGACCAAGTAACATTTATGTATGTATGTATATAATGTAGAAATCGCTAGATATGTAAATGTGACCCCTAAGGGGGATAGGGATTAGTAGGATTAGACTCCTGGTGACGGACCAAACCGTAACAGACGTCTCCGAAGGGGGGAGGTGTCGCAGGAGCGAAAATATACCGCGAGGGTGCGCCACGATTGGCCCAGACGGATTCTGCGTGTGGTCGCGTAACCTCGACTCGGAAAAAGGGAGAACAAAAAACAGTTAGTAGGGAGATAGTCATTCTTCGAGTACGCACGTTGTTTTATTTTTGTGGATTTTTGCAAAATTTGTTGTAAATTGTAGAGAGGCGTGACCGCTTTTGCCACGAGGGTGTGCTTGAAGTCATTTTCATATTGTTAAGTGCGGTTGTTGCGAAGGTTCGCGTGATGAGTTGCGAGCTGAAGGCTTCCGTACATGTGCTAATTGTGCGGGACGATCCAGGTTCCCCACGGCAGTGGCCGCGAGAGACAAGTTTCCGTTTGGAAATCGCGAGGTCGACAAAGCCGTCACCTCGAGTCGAAAAACTTAATACTTGCCGACCTGTAAACACCGTCTTAGTCGTAATATACGAACCTCAGTGCAAATATTTCTGGTTTTTTTCGTTGTAGTGATTCCCCGAACTAAAGAACTCAATTTGAACTGTTAAAACTGCTTTTTCCGGTTAAAAGTGCCTGTGTGTTGGATTACTTGAACATATCCCGTATTCTATTCGGAGACGACGCCGTTAGCTTCTACGTTAAGTCAGAACTTCTCTGCCAATGCATATACCGCTGTAATCTGTAAAATAAAGATAATTTATCAAAGACTTTGTTCAGTTAGTAACAATCGGGAGTGCTAGAGGAAATAGACATTTATAGTAAAATTAGAGACGTTTTGATACAGACAATTTTTCCACAACGCTAGAGAATACGCGTGTGGGAATTATAAACTCTTGTAATACACAGGGTGTGAGATAAACTCTTAGTGTTGAATTTTCCCGAAGTTTGTTAAACTTTTACCGCATTCAGTGTAGACTTTGTTAGTCCTTTATAAACCTAAAACATAGTGAAATTAGTAACAAAAGACGACTGTATACATATCTGAGCACAGTTACGTACTTTTGTGTGATACTTACCTGCTATTGTTGTTAATATACCCAGATGAGGGTGAACATTTATGTCGGTGTATGAGCTATTTTCTCTGCATTGACTTTGGTGCGATATTTTAACATGACATCAAGGCTGCGCGACGGCGCGTGCGCACCTGCACTATTTGAGGAATTTTCTGAATGGCTGCGGCCATCATCCCTGACCTCTACAGAATCATTAGAAGGAGCGTTCACAGAGGATCATGCAGTTGACCCCGACCTTGATCGGGCTGCGTCGGAAATGGTCCCTGACTCTCGGATAGTTGATCCCGGGCTAGCAGATATGTGACGGCGCCGAGAAATTTTTTGAGAAATCAGAGAAATTGCCTGGAGTACGAATTAATTCATTCACAATATAAATAAAAATATCACAAGAGTATAAAATAAATATTTAAAAAAATACTTACACTATTTATACTGTTTCAAAATCGCTTCTAAAATGGAAATTATCTAAAGTTGAGAGCACCATAAGAACAATATGGTAATAAAATTATTACGTTACTCAAACATTTCTGAAAATATACTGAAACGTAAAACAAAAATATCGAGTGCATAAATGGAACATAAAATGAATGTTACTGAAACCAATTTTTTGAAACGTTTCATTGGAAACGTATTTTGGGGAGGACATCTTGGGTTTCTAGAACGTTACCAGAACGTTGCATGGATTTATGGAACGTTTCGAGTAAAATGGAAACGTTTCTGAAACATGTCAGAAACTGAAAAATGTTTAGTTTGCTTGTGATTATAACCTAAGAACCTCGAGTTCCGCCAAAATTGGTGCCGGATGACGGAAAGAGTTGAAGTTAAATCAATTCTTTCCATGGCTAGAAATTGGCCTCAATGATTTGGGATCGAGGGGGATTATCCCTCTTTATCCTGCCTCATCTCGTGTAGGCCTGGACAGCCTTCTTAGGTGGGCCCCATCCGTCGTCTACCCTGACCGCAATTGCGGCCGGTGTAGGCGCTTTGTGGGACCTCCTTTTGTCCTGGCTGGGCCCCGCCGGCTAGGGCCCTTTCTTCTGGCGCTCTTCTTGCTTCGCTCGTCTGTGTAAACCCCGGGGGTGGTGTCATATTTATGGTTGGGTAGGGTAGTGCGGCTATGCAGCCTGGGATGCGCTTTGCTAAGGTGGCCTTAGGCTAGCGCGGGAAGGGCGGAGAAAGGAGGGTATGGGGGTGTGTGTATGTGTGTGTTTGTGTGTGTCGTTATCTTCGTTTCTTGATCCTGATGGTCTCAGAAACAAAAAAGGTTAACGGGCAGGGGGGGGGGGATGTCGTTGGGGTGGTCACCCAGGGTCAAAAAGTTGGTGTCTAGG
>NW_019417803.1:85416-115188 GCF_000390285.2 Anoplophora glabripennis
TTTAGACGGTTCAAGATGTCCACGAGTTCCGTTTTTTTGGCCCGGAACCCGTCAAGGTTCCAGGACGAAATTCTCAGCGAGGAGGGTTGGGAGGGAGCCATTACCATTAGAAGTCGAATAATTTTTGCATATTCGACACCATGGTCGTCAGCTGGACGCAGAAGTCCTGAAGACGTGCGTCAATCAGGGCCGCCGCGCCCGGTTGGGAGGGTGTCGCGTTTGTGTGTGCGTGTGGTGAGGTGTTGTGTTTTTGTTTTTGTTTTTGTGTATTTTGTGTTTTTCTGGTCATGTCAGCGTATGTGAGTCCCGGGGTTGTGTTTGGGGTGGGTAGGAGGGGTTGTCTGTGTATTTGTGTAGTGTTTTATGTCGTATATGTGTTTGTGTTTTGTGTTTTTGTGTTTTTAGCTTTGAGGTACTGAGGGCACCCCATATAGCTGGCGGGGTGTGGCCCGGCGCAATTTGCACACCTGGTGGGCGTGTCTTTGGCCTTTTTGCATACGTGCGTGCTGTGGTTTTCGCCACATTTTACGCACTTTGGCTCAGCTGTGCACCGGGTCTGGCCGTGGCCGAACCGCTGGCACCGGTGGCACTGTGTGGCAACCCGCTGCTTTCGCTGCAGCTCTACTCGAACCACGAGCGAGCAGCAGCGGGTTACCTTCAGGATGACCTGGTCCTGTGGAGCCTGAACTAGCACCAGGGGCATTTCCTGTTTATTTTGACGGCTCGTCATGCGGTGCACTATTGCGCCGGGGAACCCCCCAAGCAACAAGGTTACGTCTCTAAGACGTCCATTTAAGTAAATATTTGGTCAGCGAGGTCAAAGACCAATTGACGTGTGGTCGACGTCTTTTTTGCGACGTTTGAAATACGTCGTTTAAAATACGTACTTGTTACGTACATTTTTGACTTACCTATTACTTTAAAAATTAAGATATTTACATGAGGTCAAAAAACGATGTAGTAAAAAATTACGAAATTGTTCATAAAGTTTCGAACTCTAGGTGACAAACTTAGGTATAGAATTTATGTAGGTATTTAAATTTATAGAACAATGTTGACTTTTATAATATATAATATCTAATAAAATAACTGAAATTTTAAGCACATTATATCTATTTTACAAAAAAAAAAGTATTGATTATTCTTAAATACTAGTAAATTCTTGTAAAAATAAATTAAATTGAAGTTATTTATTTTTATAACATCTAACTAAATTATACATAAGGGTCAGATTCGATCTATATATATTTTTTTCGTAGTGTCTTGTTACAAACATGTATGTTAAGTAATACCTACATGTACATACCTACATTTATAAATAATAAATTTACTTTTACAAGTATGATATATTGTTTATGTACATAGATTCCCAATTTTACATGGTCTGTATAAGTACTGGACATTATTAAGATTTCTCCATGTATTATAGGTTGATTGTAAAATTAATTATGTGCCCCCTAAGGTCAATTTTTGTAATTTTTTTAAATTGTGTTTCTCAAAATTTTTGGAATATTAGTATAATATCTACCTTCTTTCAAAATCTTGAAAAAAATGTATTTCCTGAAAATAAAAAAAAATCAATAAATAAGAATTTTAAGTAACTTCTGTAATTGACAGGAATTAAACAAATCAGGGTGGGTAAAACAAATCCCATCAGGTCTAAAATAAACCAATTACTGACGTAATAAGTACGTCATTAATATACGTATCTCGTTCGTTACTTAATGACGTCACTGGGCTGTGACTTTTAGCCGTCATTTTCACGTCATTTTACCAGTATTTTGACGTATAATTCACGAAATCTGTGACGTTTGTAGTACGCCAAAATTACGGCATCATGTTGCCTGGGCCTTGTCGTACGAGGTCGAGTTGGACCTCACTTGGCGAAACACCCGCAGGTATTCCGCGTATTACCACCCTCAGCGTTTTTTCTTCGCAGAGGGTGAAGGTGTGGTACTCCTCGCCTTTGTCTGTCAGTGTCTTTGTAAATAGTCTGTGGTCATTTGGTGTGTTTGGGTATATGGCTATACCGTCTTTAGTCAATTTGGCTTTTGTATAGTTAATGTTAAGTGTCGTGAGTATTTTTTGTACTTGTGTCCACCGTTCTTGCTTTCGCAAGATTACCGGGGGGACTTGTTTGGTTTTGTCTGTCTGTTGTGTGTTTTGTGGGGGGCGCTTGTGGAGGGTTTAGGTGTCGGTGAGCGCGTGTTTGCTGTTTGTGGTCGTGTTTTGTTTGTTTGTTTGTCTGAGTTTTTATGTCTTGGGGCTTCGTCCTCGCTAGAGGATTCCACCGTGTGTTGTTTGCGTTTCTCTGTCTGTATGTGTGTGTGTGTGCGTGTGTGTGCGTGCGTGTGCGTGCGTGTGTGCGTGCGTGTGTGCGTGTGTGTGTGTGTGCGTTGTTTGTGGGTGCGTGCGTAGATGCGTGCGTGCGTGCGTGTGTGTGTGTGTGTGTGCGCGTGTGTGTGTGTGTGTGTGTGTGCGTGTGCGTGTGGGTGTGCGTATGCATGTGCGCCTGTCTGGGGTATATTGTCCGTCATTTGTTTGTTGATGGGTTTGTAATTTAGTGGTGTCTTCGTCCGAAAGTTTAATTGTTTTTTGCAAATCGACGATTTGTTGTACTGTTAGCTGTTCATATAAATCTGTTTTAGTGGTCATGTTGTTTGGTGAAGCGGAGACCCTTGAAGAGGGTATTTCGCTATCTGTATCGTCCAAGTATATGTATATGTTCTCCTCGTTTTCCGAGTCCGACATTTTGTGCGTGCGTGCATGCGTGCGTGGGTGTGTGTGTGTGTGTGTGTACGTGTTAGTCGTGTGGGGATGCCCCCTTACGGGGGCGTACATGTCTTTTGGTGTGCAGATTAAGCCGGGGATTAGGTCGGTGATTAAGAGGAAANGTGGTCATGTTTTTTGGTGAAGCGGAGACTCTTGAAGAGGGGCTTTCGCTGTCTATATCGTCCATGTATATGTATATGTTCTCCTCGTTTTCCGAGTCCGACATTTTGTGCGTGTGTGGGTGTGTGTGTGAGGATGTGTGTGTGAGGGTGTGTACGTGTCAGTCGTGTGGGGATGCTCCCTTACGGGGACGTACGTGTCTTTTGGTGTATTTGTCTGTCTGGTATTTTGTTTGTCGGGGGTCGCAATTTTAAAGAAATATATTCTAAAGTAATGCAAATAACTGATAAATAAGTAAAAGTGGGACTTAACTGGGCATAACCCCGACACAGGTACCTGTAACAAAGATGCCGACGGCCTCTATGCTTAAGCCGGGGATTAGGTCGGTGATTAAAAGGAAAGAAAGGGATTCTTTCCAGGTAACCTTAATAAAGGCAGGTAGATTTTGCTCCTTGCACTACACGTTCACAAAACACGTGTGCTCTGCTCGGCTGCCCGCTCGGAACTGACCTTGAAAGCGACAGTTTATGAAATTAACCAACCGCAGCTCCTTTCGACTTTCCGGACCGGACAAATGTGAATGCACCGTTACCCTCTCACACATTATGTCAAACTGTCAAATCTATGGATTTAACAGTATGCTATGGATGGAATGATAGAGACAAAGAGAGAGTAAGGGGCCAAGATGTAAAGTGAAATGAAACTAGTCTCGCGTCACGTGACTTAGAGCATGTCCAGGCTTATCACATGCGATTTGCTATATCCATTACTTGGTATTAAGTGTTATTGCGTATTTTTACATGTAAAGTATACAGTAACTTATAAATGCTGTGTTACTACCAAAAAGAGTCCATTTTTAATTATAAATATACTTCTATAAATCAATGTCGCGCGATTTATATCCTGGGTCACGTAACTTAAGCCTGTATCAGACAATGCAATTTTGTTGCAGGGATTTGATTGCCGCGATAGAATTCATGAAATTTTTCTTATCAGACTATGCAATTCTGTCCCGGCAACTGAATTACATGATTTAGAACATGCTCTATTCCGTGCAACAAAATTGCAGGGATCCTAGTTATTTTTACGAAGGTTTGTTTATTACCAATAATCTAGCTGTTATTGGCTGATGTTGATCATGGTTGTTAACACCGTTGAAGCCACTATTAATGTTATACAGCAATTTACTTCATTCATCAATTTTTCATTTTCATCCATTGCAGTATTTTGCTTGAATAAAAAATAATTGTTTACAAGAAATTCGTGCAAGATACATACAAGAAATTTTACATGTTAAACAATGTACAGTTGGCAGTTGGTAACACTATACTGCAAACTAAATAAATTGCAGCAATTATGCCCCATTGTGTGATGATAATAAGCATGCCATTTTATCTCCGCAACAAAATCTCCGTAATTTTGTCGCTGCAACTAAATTGCATTGTCTGATACAGGCTTTTTAGAGCAAATCGCTACCGCTTTTGCAGTTTGCAGTAGTGATGGGCATAATAGTTCATTTCGGTGAACTAGTTCTCGAGAACTACTTGCTCCAAATGAACTAGTTCTTAAATCTAGTTCGCGAACTACTTTAGATATTCGACGACGTGCGCCGCGCCATTATTCTATGGCTAGAAATTGGCCTCAATGATTTGGGATCGAGGGGGATTATCCCTCTTTATCCTGCCTCATCTCGTGTAGGCCTGGACAGCCTTCGTAGGTGGGCCCCATCCGTCGTCTACCCCGACCGCAAATGCGGCCGGTGTAGGCGCTTTGTGGGACCTCCTTTTGTCCTGGCTGGGCCCCGCCGGCTAGGGCCCTTTCTTCTGGCGCTCTTCTTGCTTCGCCGGCTCGTCTGTGTAAACCCCGGGGGTAGTGTCATGTTTATGTGTGGTATGGTTGGGTAGGGTAGTGCGGCTATGCAGCCTGGGATGCGCTTTGCTAAGGTGGCCCTTAGGCTAGCGCGGGAGGGGAGGGGTAAGGAGGGTATGGGGGGTGTGTATGTGTGTGTGTGTGTGTCGTTGTCTTCGTTTCTTGATCCTGGCTGTCTCTGAAACAGAAAAGGTTAGCGGGCAGGGGGGGGGTCATTGGGGTGGTCACCCAGGGTCAAAAAGTTGGTGTCTAGGTCTTTTGTGTTTGTCGGTCACGTCGGGTACGTAGTCAACGGCTTGCCTGAGGAGGGGATTGTCATGTCTAGCGGCTACGTCAAATCGTTTCTCCGCGTTTTGTCTTATTGTCTGTGTAGCGTTTGTGTATTGTAAGTCTCGTAATATGTCAGTGTTTCTTACGTACCAGGGCGCGTCGGTGGCCGTGCGGAGGGCTATGTTTTCCACAGCCTGTAATGACTTTAAGTGGCTTTTTGCCGCGTGACCCCACGCCGTGGAGGCGTAGGTTAGCTGCGGTTGAAGTACCACCTTGATAAGCGTTCGCTTATTCCTTAAACTGAGGGTGTTTCCACCTTTGAGTAAGGGATAGAGCCTAGCCCTGGTGGTCTTCGCTCGCGCCACCGTCTCCACGATGTGCGGTTTCCACGTGAGACGCTGGTCCATCGTCACGCCCAGGTATCGTGTTTGTCGATTCCAGGAGATAGGTTCCTGGGATAGTGTCAGTCTGTCGAGGTTTTGTGGGATTTTTCGTTTGGTAAAAAGGATAGCCGAACTTTTGTTGGGATTAATTTTGACTTTCCACCTGTTGCACCAGGTTTCAAGTTGGTCTAAGGAGTTTTGGAGGAGGGAGACGGAATATCTAGGATCTACGGATTGGGATGTGATTGTCAGGTCGTCGGCGTATAAGTATATGTTGGTGTTGGGGGGATGTGGGATGTCGGAGTTGTAAATGGTGTATAGGTGTGGGGACAGGACGGTGCCCTGGGGGACACCGGCCTCCATGGGACGGGTGGTGGAAAGGGAATCTTGGATTTGGATGCGGAATTTTCGGTGGTGTAGGTAGGATTTTATGAGTTTGGTAAAGGATATGGGATATTGGTTGGTGAGCATTTTCATCAGTAGGCCTTCATGCCAAACCGTATCGAAGGCCTTTGCGACGTCCAGGAAGACAGCACCAGTGTACTGTCCCCTGTTGAAGGCCGCCGTGATGTGCTCGGTAAGGCGAAGGATTTGGAGTTCAGTGGAGTGATTGGGTCGGAAGGCGAACTGCTCGTCTGGAATGACTTGCAGTTCTTGGGAGTGGGTTCTTAGACGGGTTAGGATAATTTTTTCTACCACTTTGCTCATAGCCGGGAGCAGGCTAATGGGCCGGTAGTTGGATGGGATGGTGTGATCTTTGTTGGGTTTTGGGATAAGGATTATGTTTGCTGTTTTCCAGCGGGTAGGGAAGTGTCTTAGTCTGAGTGTCGCGTTTGTTATGTTTAGTAGGGCCATGAGGCCCTTGTGTGGTAGTCGTTTAAGTGTCGTGTTATGTATATTGTCGGGTCCGGGGGCTTTTCTGTTTTTAAGTCTGCGTATTGTCAGTCTTAGTTCGTCAGGTGTTGCGGGGGGGATTATGTCATTGTCTGGCTCTCTGTCGACGCGTCGGGCCGCGCGCTCAGCCACTATCTCGAATTCCTCGTCTTCGTCGGGCAGCTGAGGCAGTCTACACTGCAGTTCCAGGCTATCGGCGAAAGCCTCGGCCTTTTCCTGGTTCGTGTAAACCACCCCCACACTACCGTGGATTGGAGGAATTTTACGGCGAGCGGTCTGTCGCAGGGCCCTCTGCGTTTTCCAGAGGCTGTTGTCTTGTGGATCCAGCGACTCCAGGTGCCTAGCCCAGTTATCCTGGGCCAGTTCATCCAGAGCCGCCTTCACCCGTCTGTTAAGTACGTTTAAGTCATGTCTGTGTCGGGGGAGGCGGGGGCGGGTGGCAAGCCGTTTCGCACGTCGTCTGTCACGTATTAAGTTTTTTATGTCATCGGGGAGGGTGCCCCGGGGGTTTGTCAGTCGGGGGACAATAGTCTCCGTCGTAGTCTGAGTCAGGGCGTTTTTAATGTCAGTCTCAAGGGAGAGGATTGCCGCCTCCAGATCATGGGTGGTTTCGATGACTGGGAGCGCCATGTTTCCTTGCATTACTGTTCGGAAACGCTCCCAGTCAGTGAACCTCCTCGTGAAGGTGCCTTCATATCTCTGTCTTCGCCCCAGATCCAGAAATATTGGATTGTGGGCGGAAGACCCTTCGTATTGGGTGGATATTTGGGCATTTAACGGTATAGATTTTAAGAGGGCAATGTCGATAACGTCGGGGCGTCCTACGGGTCCGTAATGTGTCGGTTCTGTCGGTCCGAGTATAGTCAAGTCGTCGTGTCTGTCTTGGTAATTCAGCAGGACGCGACCTCTTGTGGTCGTCGTCCCGCTGTGCCATATGGGGGACTTCGCGTTGAAGTCCCCGATGGCAATTGTCTGGGGCCAGGAAAGGATTTTGTCTAAGTCATTGTCAAGTAGTGGTAGTCTGGGTGGGTGGTAACAGGACACCACCGCAACGTCTCCATGCCGTAGCGATCTCACCGCTATCGCCACGGCCTCTGTGTTTTGAGTTTGGAGCCGCTGCAGCGGATAGTGGTCGATGCACTGCTTTACTATGAGTGCAACACCACCCCCGTTACGGTTTCTGTCATGTCTGTATATGTCATAGTCAGGGATGGAGGTACGGGATGCCTCGCTGAGGTAGGTCTCCTGGACAGCCATAACGTCTATGTTTAGACGATTCAAGACGTCCACGAGTTCCATTTTTTTGGCTCGGAACCCGTCAAGATTCCGGGACGAAATTCTCAGCGAAGAGGGTTGGGAAGGCCGACGAGCCATTAGTAGTCGAATAATTTTTGCATATTCGACACCATGGTCGTCAGCTGGACGCAGAAGTCCTGAAGACGCTTTGTTGCGTCAATCAGGGCCGCAGCGCCCGGTAGAGAGGTCGTCGTGTCTGTGTGTGCGTGTGGTGAAGTGTTGTGTTTTTGTTTTTGTGTGTTTTGTGTTTTTCTGGTCAAGTCAGCGTATGTGAGTCCCGGGGTTGTGTTTGGGGTGGGTAGGAGGGGTTGTCTGTGTGTTTGTATAGTGTTTTGTGTCGTATGTGTGTTTGTGTTTAGTGTTTTTGTGGTTTTAGCTTTGGGGTACTGAGGGCACCCCATATAGCTGTCGGAGTGTGGCCCGGCGAAATTTGCACACCTAGTGGGCGTGTCTTTGGACTTTTTGTAGACACTACCATACCCAACCATACCACACATAAACATGACACCACCCCCGGGGTTTACACAGACGAGCCGGCGAAGAAAGAAGAGCGCCAGAAGAAAGGGCCCTAGCCGGCGGGGCCCAGCCAGGACAAAAGGAGGTCCCACAAAGCGCCTACACCGGTCACATTTGCGGTCGGGGTAGATGACGGATGGGGCCCACCTACGAAGGCTGTCCAGGCCTACACGAGATGAGGCAGGATAAAGAGGGATAAAATATGTGCAAACGGCCGTGTAGGTTCACGTGATAGTTCAATAGCGAGCTAAGCAATTCCAATTTTTTAAAACGAAAGCAACTAATAAGATCAGCTCAGCTGATGTTTGACATATCTTTGTGACAGTTTATAGAAGAGGTTACCTAAATTTGTGGTCATTTTCTCCTATACTAATGTTTTGATAACAAATGTTACAACTAATAGATTAAAGAACAGTTAGGCAATGGATAATTATGAAGACGAAATTAGTAGTACAGACGAAGAAAGTTTTTTGGTCAATAATGGATCATCGTCGAAAAAGAAATCAGAAGATATAAAGAATGATGAGGATATTGAAGATAATAGAAGTGAATTAAAATTTGATAGAGGTACATATGTTATTTTCTTATATTTAGAAAAAATATATCATTGATTTTCAGAACTAGAATCTGAAGAGGAAGTAGAGAAAAGAAAATTAATTGAGGAAGCTTTAGAGAATGAATGTACAAACGTTACAACTTGGCAAACCTTAGCTGTCAGTACATATGGCTTAGTTGCTGGTAAGATGCTATTCTTTTGTAGAATTGAAATGTATTTTGTGGATTATGAGGGATGCTTTTATATGGGCAGTGACGGCTGGAAAATTTGGATTGGTCATATTTTGCTAATGAAGCGTGACTCAAACTGATTTTTAGGAGATGTTTTAAGAATGATTTTAGGGCCCACATAGGCAACTTTAATGATGAAAAAAAAAAATTTTAGAAAAAAAATAATTTAAAGTTGTCTGACTGAGATTTTTAAAAGGGTTGTAAATATGTGCAAAATATATATTTTTTCATACATTCATAAATTGATAGATAACTTCATACTTATTTTTACTTTTCATTATAGTTATACCTATTTATTTTTATTTTTGATATTAAGATTGGATTTCTTTAACTTTATATAATGGAGGAAAACGGAAGAATTTAAGAAAAATGAAAATTTCAAAATATTAGGGTAGGTCACATTATGACATACTTCATTATAAAAAATAAATATCATTTTATTTTTCAACAATTGCCTCTGTTTACTACTGGTTTTCAACTCGAGTTAATTTCTTCAAATAATATGTATTTTTATACCTAGGCCTACTTTGCAAGTCTGCATAAGGTTTAATTTTCTCCTCAATTTGTTAAAACAAATTAATATTAAATATTTCGAGACTATTCTACTATTCAACAAGTTATAATAGTTACTTAATCATTTATAGTTCGCGCCAAAAGCCCATGAAGCAATTTATAATTTTTTTTTAGATGATTTACGCTGCAAAGTGTGGCCTTTACTTCTGGAAGTTGATCCATGTCTAGATGAAAAAATACCTTCCTTAGAGGAATTATCTACTCACAGTGAATATCAGCAAGTTGTTCTAGATGTAAATAGGTCTCTAAAGAGATTTCCCCCAGGTAAATGATATATTTACATAATTGTCTACTTACATATACAGGATGTCGGAAGCGAATGAGCCATATTTAAATGGTAGCTTTCCTTAAATTAAAATACACAGACTTAGATCAATCTTGTTATTTTTAAAAATATTTTTGTGAAATTTGGTATATTCAGGCATATAGATTATTAAAAACACTTAGGACTTAGGTATTTTGAGTATGAGAGCTGTTAGTGCCTACTGACAGAGAGCGACCTACTATTCTGTAGGTACTGTGATAGCAAAACTAGTGTTATAGTAGGCGAAATAATTTTTTTTACGTGATATGTGGGAAACCAATACTCTGCAAAATATGAAATATGTTTATTAGATATTTCATTTCAGTTAAGATCATTCATCAGTATATAAATAACATGGACTGCCCTATTAGATATGTGAAATAAGTTTATTTTTGTTTAATTGTTCAATTTTATTGTTTGACAAATTGTAGGTAGGTAATGTTCCTTAATATTTTAAAGATTTTTGTTTTTTTATTCAATATAAATTTGTTTTATGTAGTATTTATTTATTTAAATACTTTTTCAATTATCCAAAACAGTTTTTGACAAATTGAATTCTTAAATCGTTTGACCTGGAAAAATTAAAATTTTGCTTGTGGCGAATTCTCTACTTTTCGGCCACCCATACACTCAAGCACGTTTTTCTAAATTTGGTAACCCTACCCTGGAATTATTTTAGTGACAGTCAACATGTATATTTTTTTTTTATAGCAAACAAATTAAAATTTCATAAAACATTTTTTTCTGATAATCCATATCAACAGAAAAATATAGCAAAAAACAAAAGATTGTTTCAGGTATACTTTGCAATCTTTATGTTATAGGTAAGAAGCAAGCCTATTTTTGTACTTAATTTCTCTATAAAACCCTTGCTCTAACTTTAATTATTAAAATATCTTGAACAGTGAACGAGTTATTTTAAAAAATTCGTTAAAAAAATTTATTTTGAAGAGCCACAATTATCCACTAAGGAAGCAAAAAATAACTTAATCTAAAACATGCTAGTATATATTTTTTATAGCAAATAAATTAAGATTTCATGTTCAAAATGTGTCTTTCTGAAAATATATATCAACAAAAAATATAAGAAAAAACAAGACTGTATCAGTTATTCTCTGCAATCTTCATGTTATAGATAAGAAGTAAACTTATTTTCATATTTAATTTCTCTAATAACCCCTTGCACCAAATTATATTAAAAGATCTAACCAGTGACAAGTTATTGTAAAAAATGCATAAAAAATTTTTTTTTGACCCATAACTATGAACTGTACTAGCATAACTTTCATTCAGGGATCATTTCCATTCAGGAAAGCATCCCTTGAAGCATGGCTCCATCATTTCCATGGCTCAAAATTTTATGAATTTTAATAAATAATAATTTGTTTGATTTGAATACAGTAAAATCCGAAAACTTCTGTAATTATAAAAAAACCTTGGAAGAAAACAATAAAAAAAACAGCTTTAAAAAATCTATATTTTTATGTAGAAAATTTGTCAGAATATCTTAGAAATATTATAATATATATTTGTAAGCTAATTCAAATACATTCAAAACAAATCTAGGTATAGATACCAAAAATCTAGGTATTTAGAATATACAGTGTGTCCATTATAGGGATGGGATAGCATTAGGATCTAATAAACAGTAAGAGATACGGGGCGGCTCAAATTAGAAAAAAGTTGTGTTTTTATACCTAACAATATGCCCTTTAGAAAGTTTTTTAAAATTCTGGGTGGTTCCGGAGATATCCGAAAAAGCCTGAAATTTTGCAAAATAGTTTTTTTTTCTGGCTTTATTTGAAAACGAATTTTATTTACACTGCCATTTTTTTTCGCTCTATCCAATGGCATCAACATTTGTGCAATCCGACGTTTCGTCTTCGAGGGGCCATCATCAGATTAATTTTTTTAGATATGTCGCTGCTATTTTTATGACAAAATCTAAAGTCATTTTTAATTCTGAATTAGACATACTGTATATAACCTCATAGACAAGATTCTTGACTGACGATATTGCGGACAATCTAGCCCTTAGAGGAGTTTCTCATATATTATTAGTTAAGAATCTTATCTATGAAGTTAGGTAAATTTTATATAGGTACCTATAATTTAGCTATCTAATAAAATCTCTTGATTTAATTTAATAGGATTTTTCTTTAGTTTATTTTTATTTCAATTAACTCGTTCACTGCCAGTGGACACTTATAACCGTTTTTTTCAAGAAGCAAAAATTAAATTTGCACTTAATTTTAAATAATTACAGAACACTAGTTCAAGATGTAACATAAATGTGACTTTGGAATCTAGGTGGCATGAGGGTGAAATGCATCGGCAGTGAATGTGTTAACTTAATGTCTTTAAAATAAAGTGAACATTAATTTTTTTAATCAATTTCTAGTTTAACTAGACTTACAATTAGTTTAATATAATTCTAAATAAGTTTGTACATTTTAATTGTTATAAACAGAATTTTTTTCAATTATGAATTCATTGGTGTAATCATTATGTATGATTTATAATACCATTAAGATTTTATACGAGAAATAATTAAACTTTCTTTTTTGTTTCCTCGTTAATTTAATTTAAAATCATTGGATTTGTGTTAAATAAATCTCTTCATTAAAGTTAATAATCTTAAGTGTTTAGTGTTAAGATTAACAATAATACCATCACACAGCACTTCACTGCCTTTCTTTACATTTAAAGTATTCTTAAAATATACTGTATTCAGTATATTCTTAATTTGCTCTATGCACTTACTGCTATTCATTGATTTAATGCCGTTTTTTCTCTGGAGACACTTTCAAAATATGGTATAAATCAGTTTTACATTTACCAATTTTAAACTCAATACTTAAATTTCTAATACAAACGTTGTGGTATTTTCTTCCATAAATTGGCCAAGAAATTAAGTGGTGGAAATAGAATCGAGTCTAATTTATTTACTGCTGGGGATTGTATTGGTTTCAAAAACTTATTTCATTTTAGTTATTTTAAATATTTAAAAAATAGGTTACATTTTTTGTGCCCCACCATTGGGATCTCCGTTGTCTCAAGAGATAGAAATTCATTGAAATTATGGTAAAGCAGTTGAAATCGTTGACGTGACATATATAATGCCAAAGACAATTGTTATAGGTCTAGTTCTANAAATTGATAGCTAATGTTAAGAAAATATTTTTGAAAGCACCAGCCCGGATAAATTTGTTCAGAGAAACTCTTCCAGGCGTACCACTACCTCCAGAACCTGTTTTGACACGTTGGGGTACGTGGTTAGACGCAACATCTTATTATTACGTACACTTTGACGACATAAAAAGTGTTATACAGCAATTGGATTCAAGTGATGCTACAGAAGTAGCACATGAAATAGAAATTTTATGTGCTCAAAGGATATTTAACGATCCTACACTTCAAGAAGATTTAGCATACATACATTTTAATTATTCACGAATACCGTCAGTTATACGCCGTCTTGAAGTAACTGTGACATCATCAGAATATTCAGTAAATAATGCAGTAAATAAAGTTTTAGACTTGCGACAGTTTATTTCCCAGTTGTCAGGACATAGTGCTGAACGTGTGAAGAAAAAAATTGATACCGTTTTGCAGAACAATCCGGGATTTCTAACTGTATGTCGCATAGTAGATCTTTTTGAAGGTAAACAAGTAGATTTTTCTTAATCCACCCTAAATATGCCATCCGTTAAAAATTATATATACTTTAAATATGCCCCAGTAATATCTGTGGATGTTGAACGTACGTTTTCGAAACTTAAATGGATTTTTAGCGATAAACACCACAACCTAACGCCTGAGCATTTACAGTAGTTGCTGGTTATTCAGTTTTACTTCAGCACTGCAAGTGAATAGGTGTAGAGCTCAGTGTAGAGTGTTTTGTAAACTAATAAACTTAATATGAATCATAGTGGATATTATAAATCGTCAGTACAAGGTAAGNATCCAATGGCATCAACATTTGTGCAATCCGACGTTTCGTCTTCGAGGGGCCATCATCAGATTAATTTTTTTAGATATGTCGCTGCTATTTTTATGACAAAATCTAAAGTCATTTTTAATTCTGAATTAGATGATATTACTATTGTAATTGCTTAAAAAAATTTTTTGCTTAGCTATCATTTAAAATTTTTCCTGAGTACGACTGAATGCTTTCAAAATATTTATTGGAGGAAGTCATAATAGTATAAAAGTCAATACAGTACGAAATATTCAACAATTTTTTTTAATCAATAATGTCGGATTGCAAAAATGTTGACGCCATTGGCTAGAGCGAAAAAAGTGGCAATGCCATTTATTTTAAAATTCGTTTTCAAATAAAGTAAAAAAAAAAACGATTTTGAAAAATTTTGGGATATCTCCGGAACTACTCAGAATTTTAAAACTTTCTAAATGGTATTGTATATATTGTTAGGTATAAAAAACACAACTTTTTTCTAATTTGAACCACCCTGTATTTCTTACCGTTTCCTAGATCCTAATACTATCCCATCCTTATCGTGGACATACTGTATATAACCTCATAGACAAGATTCTTGACTGACGATATTGCGGACAATCTAGCCCTTAGAGGAGTTTCTCATATATTATTAGTAGAGACCGCACTTCGTTCGCACATCTCAGGTCCGTACTTCAGCCGACGATCTCAATATTTAAATATTCATCCATTCTTCACAAAATAATAATAGTGCCGGCTAATCGACAAAAGCACCATGTTTATTTACCCCGCACGTGTCAAGGTCA
This sequence comes from Anoplophora glabripennis, assembly GCF_000390285.2. Classification (NCBI taxonomy): domain Eukaryota; kingdom Metazoa; phylum Arthropoda; class Insecta; order Coleoptera; family Cerambycidae; genus Anoplophora; species Anoplophora glabripennis. The sequence goes on from NW_019417803.1 coordinate 99,964, forward strand.
CGGTAGTCGGTCGACGGACGGGGGGAACGGATTTCATTCCTATTAGACGGGGCCGTTCAAGTCATGCATCAATCATCAACATCATATCAAGTGCATGCTAATCATACGTAAGGAAACGTCGCGTCTTGTCCAGTAACAGTACGGTGAATATGCATATTTTTAATTATATGTGTCAGTTTTTATTGTCTTTGTAAAAATGTCGCGTCGGCTTCTCGCTCGCTCTACGGTCGAAAACTAGATAAAAAATTACCCCGATTTAGAATTCGACGGAGCAGAACTAAGGTGCAAAATTTGTGAATGCGTTATATCGTGGAATTATAAAACACGAATTGCGGAACACATAAACTCAGAAAAACACAAAGCTCGCGAAAGTAACAGTATGACCACCAGTGAACGTCAAAAACAATTNCTAAAACATGCTAGTATATATTTTTTATAGCAAATAAATTAAGATTTCATGTTCAAAATGTGTCTTTCTGAAAATATATATCAACAAAAAATATAAGAAAAAACAAGACTGTATCAGTTATTCTCTGCAATCTTCATGTTATAGATAAGAAGTAAACTTATTTTCATATTTAATTTCTCTAATAACCCCTTGCACCAAATTATATTAAAAGATCTAACCAGTGACAAGTTATTGTAAAAAATGCATAAAAATTTTTTTTTTGACCCATAACTATGAACTGTACTAGCATAACTTAATCTAAATTGGATCATTTCCATTCAGGAAAGCATCCCTTGAAGCATGGCTCCATCATTTCCATGGCTCAAAATTTTATGAATTTTAATAAATAATAATTTGTTTGATTTGAATACAGTAAAATCCGAAAACTTCTGTAATTATAAAAAAACCTTGGAAGAAAACAATAAAAAAAACAGCTTTAAAAAATCTATATTTTTATGTAGAAAATTTGTCAGAATATCTTAGAAATATTATAATATATATTTGTAAGCTAATTCAAATACATTCAAAACAAATCTAGGTATAGATACCAAAAATTTAGGTATGTAGAATATACAGTGTGTCCAGTATAGGGATGGGATAGCATTAGGATCTAATAAACAGTAAGAGATACGGGGCGGCTCAAATTAGAAAAAAGTTGTGTTTTTATACCTAACAATATGCCCTTTAGAAAGTTTTTTAAAATTCTGGGTGGTTCCGGAGATATCCGAAAAAGCCTGAAATTTTGCAAAATAGTTTTTTTTTCTGGCTTTATTTGAAAACGAATTTTATTTACACTGCCATTTTTTTTCGCTCTATCCAATGGCATCAACATTTGTGCAATCCGACGTTTCGTCTTCGAGGGGCCATCATCAGATTAATTTTTTTAGATATGTCGCTGCTATTTTTATGACAAAATCTAAAGTCATTTTTAATTCTGAATTAGACATACTGTATATAACCTCATAGACAAGATTCTTGACTGACGATATTGCGGACAATCTAGCCCTTAGAGGAGTTTCTCATATATTATTAGTTAAGAATCTTATCTATGAAGTTAGGTAAATTTTATATAGGTACCTATAATTTAGCTATCTAATAAAATCTCTTGATTTAATTTAATAGGATTTTTCTTTAGTTTATTTTTATTTCAATTAACTCGTTCACTGCCAGTGGACACTTATAACCGTTTTTTTCAAGAAGCAAAAATTAAATTTGCACTTAATTTTAAATAATTACAGAACACTAGTTCAAGATGTTACATAAATGTGACTTTGGAATCTAGGTGGCATGAGGGTGAAATGCATCGGCAGTGAATGTGTTAACTTAATGTCTTTAAAATAAAGTGAACATTAATTTTTTTAATCAATTTCTAGTTTAACTAGACTTACAATTAGTTTAATATAATTCTAAATAAGTTTGTACATTTTAATTGTTATAAACAGAATTTTTTTCAATTATGAATTCATTGGTGTAATCATTATGTATGATTTATAATACCATTAAGATTTTATACGAGAAATAATTAAACTTTCTTTTTTGTTTCCTCGTTAATTTAATTTAAAATCATTGGATTTGTGTTAAATAAATCTCTTCATTAAAGTTAATAATCTTAAGTGTTTAGTGTTAAGATTAACAATAATACCATCACACAGCACTTCACTGCCTTTCTTTACATTTAAAGTATTCTTAAAATATACTGTATTCAGTATATTCTTAATTTGCTCTATGCACTTACTGCTATTCATTGATTTAATGCCGTTTTTTCTCTGGAGACACTTTCAAAATATGGTATAAATCAGTTTTACATTTACCAATTTTAAACTCAATACTTAAATTTCTAATACAAACGTTGTGGTATTTTCTTCCATAAATTGGCCAAGAAATTAAGTGGTGGAAATAGAATCGAGTCTAATTTATTTACTGCTGGGGATTGTATTGGTTTCAAAAACTTATTTCATTTTAGTTATTTTAAATATTTAAAAAATAGGTTACATTTTTTGTGCCCCACCATTGGGATCTCCGTTGTCTCAAGAGATAGAAATTCATTGAAATTATGGTAAAGCAGTTGAAATCGTTGACGTGACATATATAATGCCAAAGACAATTGTTATAGGTCTAGTTCTATACAATACACATTTGTCTCTTTTTTTAAATATTGGACAATTTTTTTATCTATGCCAAAACGTAGTAAAGCAAAAAGTGCTGCACAATTTTTCAATTAAAAAAAAATCCTGATTTTTCTTTAATGCTGTAGACCATCATTTTCAGCTATATTCAATACATTAATCTGAGAATAGTATTACTATACGGGCAGCTTAAGTTTAGATGGATCAGAAATCAAAGACTGTATAAATGCCGTTTGACAATATTGAGCAAAGCAAAGATGTCCTGCAGATCCTCAGAACTCTGTTCGTTGTACATAGCTCATTGAGTTTGGTATATTAGATGTAGATTGGTAGATTAGATTAGATTTTAGTTTTCCTTATTTTGTTCAGAAAAGCCCAAAAATTACTGGGACTAATTTTTATGAGTGATAGGTATTTTCATTTTCTGTGAGCAATATCAACATCTCTCTTTATTTTAATGTGCAAATATTTGAACTGATTTAAATAACTTATGTCACCAATACATTCTTATAATTACCAAAAATAAAGATTTGCATTTAATATCCTTTATCCTTTATAATGTGTTTGTTAAACCAATATATGATATACTTTTTGGTATTCTTTTGGGAACAGGTCGTGTGAATGCTGAGATTAATTTTTCATAAAACTGAGTACAGGCCTGATTAATGTTGTTATTAATAATTTAGGTTAATCAGTCTATATTACAAATATTTCGATAAAAGAGTTGAAATTAGCTTTTCTTGAAGTTGAAATAAGGATTTATTTATTTATTTCAATAATGATATAAATATGATATATGTAATATTCTGTATTAAATTTTCTTTATACATTCTAGGCATTCCATATAAACAACGTGTTGCTTTGCAAGATCAGCTTACTGTTCTTATTTTAAGAGTAATTATGAAGTACCCAAATTTAAGATATTATCAGGTTGGTATTGATTAACTTTTATACACATTAAATGTTGTTACAAAATTTAGAGACGTAACTGTTCTCAGCAATCATATTTTACAATTAGTACTGACATGGGTTCAGAATTGAATTTTTTAGGGATATCATGATGTAGCTGTAACTTTTTTATTAGTTGTTGGAGAAGTGATAGCCTTTAGGATAATGGAAAAATTAAGCACTTACCATTTACGAGAGTGCATGGAACCAACAATGGAAAAAACCTCTTATAGACTTAATTATATGTATGCCCTCTTGTACAAAGTTGATACTGAGTTGCATAACTTTATGGAAAGGTAAGCATTATTTGTTTTTAAAAGTAGGTCCGCCCTGCATGTCAATAATGGTAAATTAATTTTTTGGCTTAGTCTGTTCAGAAAATAACCAAACTTTATTTTTTTAAAGTTTATTATTAGTTTTATACATTATTGGTCCTCGTCTCCTTCAAATTACTTCCCGTCTCTATTCACAGACTTTTCTCATCGGTGTTTCCATTTCACGAAACAGTCCTGGATAGCTTAATTTGAAACGGCCTTTAAAGTCTGTGATGAATTTGCTTTGATGTCATCAATAGTCTGAAAACGTCGTCCTTTCAGCACTGATTTTAATTTGGATAATAAGAAAAAATCTGGCTAGTAAAAAGGGTAAGGGAGGACAGTAATATGATTTTTGGCACAAAACTGACGAATTAACAAAGCTGAGTGTGCGGGCGCATTGTGATAGTGCAGGGGTCGGAAAACTTTTAAGTCGGAAGAGCCATCTGCAATAAAAATATCAATTTCATGAATTTCAAAGAGCCACGAAATTTTATTTCTGTTACATTTTATTTCAAATCTGAATCGGATACGGAAGTCTATACGCGTCTTTATGCGTACTCGTGTGCTGCGTGTCTGTCCGCTTTAACTTTTAATTTTTAGGGGAATTTGAAGAGCCGCAATTGTCTCTTGAAAGAGCCGCGGTTTGCCGACCCCTGTGATAGTGCAAGAACCATGAGTTATCTCGTCACAACTCTCTTCTCTTTTTTGTGGATTTTCAAGGAGTTGCCGACAAATGTCCACAAGATTTTCTTTCCATTATTTCTGTCATCAAACTAATATAATGATAAATTTTACTGCTACTACTTTTACTCGATTCATGTTCAATTGTTTAGTCAAAATATGGTGTGACTATTGAGATGCTAACCTCTTCTGCTACTACTAGTCTAACGACTACTTTTAAATCATGAAAACCATTCGTAACATTGCGTACGACCCACAGAATCATCTCTGTAAGCTTGTTTCAAAAGTTGAACCGTTTCTGTGAAAATTTTCCCCAGTATCATGCAAAATTTTACGTTGCATCGTGGTTCCAGAAATTTGCACATTTCAAAAATCATCATGAACACTTAAGGATGGAAACTGATGCAACCCTGGTTGCCTATATTATACCGAAAAGTAGTAGAAAACAGCCCTTTTTTTTATTCCAATATATATTTAAAGCAATGGAAGAAAGTAGTAAAATTTCATCACATTTGGCAAAGTATAAACGAAGACAATAAAGCAAAAATTAATTGGGATAGATAAATAATTCGTGATATATTAATTTCTAAATATAAAGATTTTTTGGACTTTTGCAAACAAACGATTATTTTTTCATAGTATTATAGAATTATGCAATTTTTTATATACTTGTCTTTTATTAAATAAACTGATTAGACTTTATTTCATAGTTTGTTCAACACTTTATTATTTAAAAAGATATTGGAATAAAATTATTAAAAAATAATCATTCATAAATCACATTATGTCTGACCTATTCGCTTAATTTGTAATATATGTCGCACTAGTAAAAATTAATTTTTGAATTGACTCGGGTTATTTTTAACGAACAGCTGTTGTATTGTGGTCAATTTGGTATAAATTGATTCTGAATTGGTAGTTATGGTTTCTGTTAATTAATAAGTAAATATTCAAAGAATGTCATGATCATTTTAGGTATATTATTGTATAAAAGTATATAACTAACTGCAAATCCATACTATTTTATAATTTTAGGAAATATGAAATATAAACAATTTTCAGTTTATTTAAAACAATAATTTGTAATATACCTATACATATTAGTATGTCTATGGTTAAAGCGGATAAGAGGGAAAACATTTTTATTTTCTATTCTACTAGAAAAAGTAATTCGTGACAAAAAATATTTCGCTTTTTAATCGAATATAGTTGTCATGAAGAACTTTAATTTTATATACACAGGGTGATCAGAAATTTAACAACATTAATAATGGTGAAGAATAAACTGCTTTTATTTTTGATAATATAAAAAAATGTTAATAAAAAAAGTTGTTCATAACGGAAAGTTATGTTGTAATTACGATTTGTGAATAAAGCGGCTTACTTTGGTATAAACAGAAATGAAAAAAAAAAATATATTTTTAATAATTAATATTAAGTAATTCTTGATAAAAAAAATTCGCGTGTTGTTAATATACAGGGTGTCCCGTAAAGTATGTTACAAACTTTGGGTGGTGATAGTACATAAAAAAATATGACTAAAAACTCTAATAAACATAACCTCTTAAACGCACCATTTTGAAGTTACAGACCTTCAAAGGTGCAACTATAAAAGTAGTTTTTAAGACGTAACTCTTTGTTGGAAAAAGAAAACTTAATGAAATTTTCAGGNGGTAGTTATGGTTTCTGTTAATTAATAAGTAAATATTCAAAGAATGTCATGATCATTTTAGGTATATATTGTTTTCACCACTATAGGTATATTACGAAATAACATATAGACTTCTTCCGGTTATATTTAACTGTCTCTGTACCTGAAAGTAAGAAAAGAATTTTATCAGATAATATTTGTTATAAACATAGATGATTATACAATTTTACCTATTATGCTTTTGATTTACCATAATGTCCTAATCTAGTCATATATAGGGTGCCACAATAGTGCGATAATGTTTAGTAACTGCCTGTAGTAGTGATACGAAAAAATTTATTTGCTCAGATTCACATTTTATTATTATTTCCATTATTCATTATTTTCAGACCGAATTAAACATCAGAAAATCTTGTTTTTGGTCTGAAGATTTTGGTCTGTATAACTGAAAATAAATATAAACTTTGTCACACTATTGGAACAGCCTGTATGTGCATTGCAACAATATGTCATATTTTATATTATGGCTAAGCAAGCGGAAAGTCCATTGTCACATATGTAATTTTTATTTTCAAATAATCAAATACAATACCTACATATTTATTTTAATACCTATTATTTTTACTTGAATTTAGTACTAAATACAACTATGCCTAGCAAATTGTAATACTTACTCTGTTAATGTTTTTTCTTTCATTGAAAAAATAGTAAAGTCCACACATAAAATATTTCACAGCCACAACACAACAATAAAAGACAACAGCTCAAAGATCCACACAAGAAATAACTACATTCACACCTTCTCTAGTCCGAATCCATATAAGTACAAAAATGTAGAATATAATGCGAAATAAAGCTTTTAGTTGGTTGCAAATGTTATAAATTTGTACAACCACTTGCCATGCTCCTTTTGTGTAAATATGTACATAATAATGTGTAGAGGATAGAAAATAGAAATGTTTTCAGAACAAAAAAATGGCGAAATGGACGTATAGGCCGGAGAACTCATCATCGTGCACGTGCACCTGACATACCGTCATTTTCTCGTTTTTTGTTTAGGTGTATTTTGCCGGAATTTGAATGAATGAAATAACCATACTATTTTTACTATAAACGTATTTCCTGTAGTGACATCTATATGAATATTGTAGTGCTTTGTTAGATGAAACTGAAATAACAATATCACGAAGACTATATAGTTTTTTCCATTCATGATGGAAAAAACTTGGTTTTCGGCACATTTCGGTGTATTAAATATGATTTATTATTTATTTATAATATTTACTAAGCAGTATTTTATTATATAATTATTTCTAATTCATAGTGCAGGTATTTAGAAACAATATTTTTTAGCGCTTCTGTGGGTACGATGTTTGCACTGCCATGGTATTTAACTTGGTTCGGACATTCCTTAAACAAGTATAAGGATGTAGTAAGACTATATGATTATTTTTTGGCAACACCTCCATTAATGCCAATATATGTTGCAACATCACTAGTAGTTCAGAGGCGACAAGAGATATTTTCAGAGGGTTGTGATATGGCAAGCATTCATTGTTTGTTATCCCAAATACCAGATGATTTAGATTTTGAAGAAATTTTGACTAGATCTTCTACATTCTACAAGAAATATCCCCCTGAAAAATTAGAATATTTAGTAAAGAAGAGAGTACAAAAAGAGTATGTAGTTTTTGGATTGTTTTATCTTGTGCAAAAAATTTTATATTTTATAAAACAGTTGTTTACTTTTCGCTTTTATTTTATTTTGCTTTCTTCTTTAGCATTTCGTAGATATAAACAAAAAAATTTGTAAATATGTTCAAGCTTTTCAGTGTAGATTTTAGCTTGTAAATATAAACTCATTGCATTTGTTTTATTTTGTATCCTAATCTCACCTTGTTTGCTTCTGCACATACTGACCTTATTTTTATATAGCACATATTACCACTGTCACAAATATATAGTGGATGGTTGGAATAATAATTTTTTTTTAAGATGTTGAAAACACAATTATTGATTTGGATCATTTTAAAAATTAAATTAATTTTAGTATTTTTAAGTTTACAAAAAAAAAAACAAAGTTGTAGCTACTAACCAGAAGTTTTTTTAAGATGATACAAATTTTGTATACGGGTATTCTTAAAAAGTGTACAACTAACTTGCGATTATTTAAATGGAACATTGTGTATATTATTTAATATTTGAGTGGCACACTTTTTCAGGATTACAATTACATTTGATTTGATAGGTCCAATATGCTTAATGTGTAAAGAGAATTTAATTTCATCGGTTATTTGGCTATCAAGTTTTTGTCTTAACACGCTACACTCTTATGGCATAATTCTAAAAGAATGTTTTTTTTTCAAATATAAAGAGATGTTCTATTTAAAAAAAAAATCATTAGTTTTCCATGAATTTTAATAACACCCTGTAGTAAAACCTCTAGTTGATAGTATATTATGTAATGGTGACATTTATAAGCAATGATTAATATAGTGTGTCCCAGAAGTAACGCAAAAAATTCGTATTTTATTTTGTTTTGCGTTTTCACAAAAACGCTAAAACACGTCAATTAGTAAATAGGAATTGTCATTTTGTCACGTTGCTTAAACCTTTTTTGCTCTATGTTTCATAAACCTATGACGTCATCGACATTTTTTTTAAATAGCACTACCTAATTTTTTAAGCATAAATGGATAGTCCTTTTGAAGGGAAATACGTCGATATAGGGTTTGGCCTACTTTACTTTGACAGGAGCGAAAAAAAAGCCAATGACTGGAATGGACATGGTTTAAAATAACAACAAAAGTAGGTATCATAAACTGATGCGAGAACAGTGCCACAGTAAAAAATGGAAATTTGGGGATGTTTTGTGTTTTGGTTGATTGTAGGTACGTTTTTATGTATTGATATGTTGGCGTTTTCGGCGATACGACGAATGGCAGTGTGTGGATTTTCAGTGACAGCTAAACATAACATTTTGCCTATCATTTTCTATCACTGTCGTTGGCCTTCTAGATCTAGACAGATTTCTAACATGGCCAGCGTCTTCAAATTTGGGTACTAATCTGCATACTGTAGACGGAGGTATTGGTTGTTCTGGATACTTGGCATTGAATAATTGACATACTTCATCATAACTACGGATCCTATCTCCGTATCCAACCATAATTAGGATTTCAGTTCTTTGTTTCTCATTTAAACACAACACCATCGTAATGTAAAGTTATGGTATTTGTAACTGTCACAATGATATGAGGCACTATTGCATTCGCTAACTGTCGTCTTCAGAACAATGCCTACATAGCCACTGTGATCGGGTGTACCTACCCAATCTACATAAAAACATGTGCCAACAATCAACCAAAACAGATTTTTTGCTATAGCACTGTTCGCGCATAAGTTTGTGATACCTATTTTTGTTATTAATTCAAACCATGTTCATTCCAATCGTTGGCTTTTTTTTCGCTCCTGTCAAACTAAAGTAGGCCAAACCCTATATCGACGCATTTCCCTTCAAAAGGGCTATCCATTTATGCTTAAAAAATTAGGTGGTGCTATTTAAAAAAAATGTCGATGACGTCATAGGTTTATGAAACATAGCGCAAAAAAGGTTTAAGCAACGTGACAAAACGACAATTCTAATTTACTAATTGACGTGTTTTAGCGTTTTTGTGAAAACTCAACACAAAATAAAATACGAATTTTTTGCGTTACTTCTAGGACGCACTGTATAATTTAAAAATAATGAATGAATAGTACTTTAGAAAATCCTGGACATTATATTCTCTTTTCTATATGTAGTTGCTGACTTTTAGGCTATTAGTGTAACTTTGCTTGTGTTATTTTCACTTCTTTCTGCTTCTTGACTGTCACTCAATTTCTGTTATGGTGATTGTAAAAAATAATGTTTAATTTTGTCACACTAATCTGGGAGTTACTTGTTGATTTATTTTAAGACTTGATCAACGCAAGAGAGATGAACAGATGATGAGGAATCGCCTAAATAAGAACAGAAGCTTATGGCTGCGAATAAACAACAATGTTCCAGCATGGATATTATTCAATTTCAGAAATAGATACGGATTATTATTTGCAGCTGCAACTGTTTTAATTGGATATATCTATTATATTAAAGCTACTGAAAACAAATTTTCAATTACAAGGTAAGTATACAAGTCACTAAGCACTAAGTCAGGTTAAATTACCCCGTAAAAAAATATTCTTTTGAAATATATTACTTACACGTGGTTCTTTTAAAAGAACAAACTTTGAGGATCAATCGAACCTTTGAAAATAATGGCAGTTTTAAACATGAAGGTGTAAAATAAATATTTATTTTTTTCCTCTAAATCAGTGGAGATATTCAAACAGAGTTTTGTGGTATTACAATGTCAAAACCAAGTTTATCAACAACGACTACTGTTACGTATGGAATAGTTTAGATTATATAGAAATTAGGCAAAAGGAAAAATGAAGTGAAATATAATTTATATAAATTTCTAAAAAAATTTGGTTATATCTAATCGTTAATCTTCTGATAATGTTATATAGGTATTTAAAGGGATGAAAATTTATAAACTTTTGTGAGTATATAAAGCAACGAAAGATACTTTTGCAAAATGAATAACTCATTGATGGATGACATACAGAGAAGACAGATTCTACAGACAAGATTTTCAGTATTTTGTAATTTGGTTCATTTCACGAATGACGCAACTAAAATTGTTGAGTCAAATTTTAAATTATCATTCTGAAGATTCTTATCTTTTATTTTTATCTAATATTTTTCAAAAACATTTATTATTATCATTGAGATACTTATCTGCATATTTTTGGCAACATAAACAATTTTTTTCCTCCTGAAATTATAATCTTGTAGCTAGTAATATTGTACGATTCCATATTAAAATTTCAGTGCATGATACATGGATACAGATACTTTATTTGCAACATAATACAGAATCAGAATAATCAGATTGTTATCATGGAGCACAAAATGTGTTCACTGATGCTAATTATTATGTAGGAACGATCACTTTGTATAAAGATTCGCTACTGCACGTGAATTTATAATATGTATGTCTATGGATACAAGATCAAAATAATTAATAAATAATAGTACAACACAGAGAAACAACATACAGCAGGGCCTTGATAATCCGTACCCCAGCTAGTCCGAAAGCCTCTATAATCTGAACGACCCCCCTAACCCCTGCGCAACCGCCGTTTCTCACAGTTTCTGTCTCGCCAGTGCCACGCAGTGTGTTTTAGATAATACACGTATCGCTGTTTCGTCGGCCCGCGTGCCGTTCTGCCATTTTATTGTGTTGGCGCCTCAAATTTGCATCATGGCCTCAACATTGAAGAAAAGAAAACACGTGATGCTAACAATTGAACAAAAGTGCGAGATTTTGGACAAGATTAAGGAAGGCATCTCGTCATCAATGGAAAAAATGCTGTTACGTAAATTAAGGGATAAAGCATTTTCTATGTCGCTAAATACTACTCGTCAAAGCACTATATTGGAATTCTTTAAAAAAGCGTGATTAATAGCATTGTATCTAACATACATCTAATGTACATACTTAAATAAATACATTATAATGTAAAATATTTTTGTTTTATTTCGAAGAATCCCTTTTAAAATGTCTACATACTATAATCCGAACGCTTCGTGAATCCGAACAGGGTATACATTTTCGGTGTTCGGATTATCGAGGCCCTGCTGTAAATACAGATTAACGATATTCTAATAGTATAGCATTGAATTGTGTATAACTACACAGAAAAAGTATTAAACTGCATTGCTTATTTTGTCCATTTCTTACTTCTGTTCTATTACTTTAAACACTGTTGTGAATGGAGAAGTCATAAATCGTTTTAAAATAAAATAGTTATCAGAAAATATTAGAAAAAATATTTAAAATGATAGATAATGAACATAAAAAATTATGTAGTTTGTTGCTAGTGAGAAATTATATTTAAAACAAAATAATTATTCCATTTTTCCTCAGTTATCCCTAGCGTACATTCAATATCACATAGTATATAAAATGCATGTGCGTACAGCTAATTTTTGCATACAGTATCAATATATTCATATTTAATTGAACCATTAATCTGAATACTATTCTATTCCGATTTCGTGGTATCTAATGGGTTGGGGAATAAGTAATATCCGGTTTTTTCAAATTTAAAAATTCACATGAAAATTAAAGCATTGTCAAATTGACATGTCATTCAAAAGAGGACTTATTACTACTTATCGTATTGTGATTTTTGATGCTTCTTTAGATTTCATTTATGTGAATTTTCATTAATTTGAAATGGAATGTCAGGTTGATAAAATTGATCATGTTCATCACTTGCTTCTTTTTGTTTTTAAATGAGACGGGGAAAACGCTAATGCCGCTCAAGCAACTCGGGAAATTTGTACCGTATATTATGATGATGCCATGAATGAACGTACAGTCTGTTGATGGTTTTCGCATTTTAAAGAAGATGATTTCAACCTTAAAGAATGAATCGTTCTGGACTCCCTGTTGAATTTGATGAAGAGCAATTGAATCGACTCCTTCATGACAATCCAAGATAATAATAAGGGAATTGACTCAGGAGATGAGATCTGATTAAAAAACAGTAGTAAACCATCTGCATTCGATGGCAGTTCGGTCACACATGTTTTGAATGAAAACAATATGAATCGGCGCTCCACAATTGCTGCTGGTTTGCTCTGTCATCGATCAACACATGGTTATAAGGAATATTTTCTTCATCGTATTGTCACTAATGATGAAAAAATGGTGTCTGTACGTTGACTTGAAACAGCGAAAAGAATGGTTAAGCCCCAAAAAACAAGCAACTCCGCGAAAAGACCCGAACTTCTTTCTCGAAAGACAATGTTATGCGTCTGGTGGGATTGGAAAGGGATTCTTTATTATGAACACTTACCAAACAATCAAACCGTCAATGCAGAACTCTATGTTCTTTTGTAATGTGACGATGCATGATCACATATCGCGAATATGACTAAAGCTGCCTTTCGGGAGTTGAGTTGGGAAGTTCTGCCCCATCCGCCTTAAACTCCCGAACCTGTGCCTTTAGATTTTCACCTCTTCCACTCTGTCAAACTCCTTATGCGGTATTTCTTTTAAGAATGACAATAAGTTAAGAGCTTGATTGGATGAGTTTTTCGAGTCAAAAGCGGACGATTTCTACAGAAGAGGCATCGAGAATCTTGTTGAACATTGGGAGAAGGTCATAAATAAGGATGGATGATTAGCCTATTAATAATTGTGCAGTTATAAATAAAGTGCTTTAAATTTGAAAAAAAAACGAACATCACTTATTCCACAACCAATATAATCAGAATAATTCAAATCCAAAAAAAGAATGAGTTTATTTAGTTTTGATGAATGCTAATGAACCAATTTTATATAAAATTAAATTTTAACTTTCTGATCCAAATTATACATATGTGAAGGATAAAAAAAATGTAAATCATATTTACTGGACAGCGTTCTCTACCAATAAACAAAATGAATACTTTTTTTGAAATTCCCACCATAAATACGTAGTGTTTCTTCTAATAGTCCCCGTAATACATGGATTAGTGATTAGTATAGATCAATAGATTAGATCCAAGCAGAATTTTGCACATTCTCAGTAGCTGTTTGTGGATTATGTTGATGATTTCACATTACGAATATGCTTTTTGTATATGCTCGTATCGTGTCATACTTATGCATTCTCTATTAAATAGTAGTATGTATTTTAATAGAGATCAGTGATGTTTTGAAATTTTAATCTTGATTGGTGCAATAGTTCTAGAAATATTGATATTCATTTTTTTTTTAATTTGACACCTTGTTGATTGAGCAGGAGCAAAATTTGGTTAAGGCATGTTTGATTAAATCGAAGCATTAGTACGAAAACATGCTATCTCAGATTTCAGTTGGAAAACATGCTATCTCAAAATTTGGTTGGAAAACATGCTATCTAATATTATACTTGGAAAACATACTACCTCAGATCTTTAAGTAAAAATATGCTACTTCAGTTTGATTAGAAATTTAAGTTGGCACATTGAATGATTGAAACCGTCATTCAACATTTTTCAATATTAATATTTTGTTAAGTTACTGTTATAAACAACAAAATTGTTAATTAAAAAAATATAATAATATGCAGTATGCTGCAACACGTACATTACTCGACGTTTTTTGAAATAACAAATTATAAAAAATAGTGTATACCTTAATATATAAAAATGTTTATTATTACTAAAAATTAATTATTTTTTTCATATAAGTTTGCTTTGATATAAAAATTAATAGCGCACTCTTATCTGATTTATAGTCACTACTCTTGATACACTTAGGTCCGTATGCATAGTCGATCACCAGCGACTCGCCAGAGATTTGTCGTTCGCCGGACGAGATTTTCAATGCACAGTCGTTCGCCAGCCAAGTCAAGCATGCGCATTTGTGAAACTTTTGGCGAACCGCCGGAGAATCGCCGGAGATTGCCTGTAGCATCTCCAGCGTTTCTCCAGAAAGCAAGTAACCTATTTTTATTGTGTTTTTGAGATTGTTCCAATAATGGATCGTGATTTTAACATGCTGTATAACGCAAACAGAGATATTTCTGATTTAGATATACTCACACCTATACAGGGTGATTCCAAACGGTGATCAAAAATGAAAACTAGTATTCTTTGGTGAATTTTAAGGGAAGTCTATCGTATAAAGTTTTTATTTAGGACGCTTCGTTTAAAAGATACAGGGTGTTAAACTTAATAAAAATATTTTAAATTTTTTTAAATAATTTAAAAAGTTGTAACTGAAATAATTTGAAATTGAGCACATGTATTTATGTAAACATTGTCCAAAATCGGAGGCTTTTTCCGAAAATTTAGATGCTCTAGTGCCGGAGATACAGGGTATCGGTGGCATATTTTTCTAAATTAAATAGTACGCCACTGCTTTATGATCATCAATCATGATATTCATCGAATTCATCTTTCAATTTTCTACTAATTACTACTCTTAT